>NW_024082045.1:203238-224569 GCF_003009895.1 Hyaena hyaena | reverse complement strand
GTCCTCAGTTTTTGTCAGCATTCAAGAGTCTCTCATGGTTTGCCTCTCTCCCTTTCCCCCACCATTTCCCCCCTTCTTCTCCCCCTTGGTCCTCCGTCAAGTTCCTCCTAATATAAGTTCTTTATATATTTTGAATACTAATCGTTTATCAGATATGTCAGTTGCAAAAATCTTCTCCCATCTAAACGTTGCCTTTTACTTTTGTTGAATGTTTCCTTTTCTATGAGGAAGATTTTTATTTTGATGAAGTTTCAATAGTTAATTTTTGCCTTTGTTTCTTTTGCCTCAGGAGATGTATCTAGTAAGAAAATGTTTGGCTGATATCAAAGAGGTTACTACTTGTGTTCCCCTCTAGTATTTTGATGGTTTCCTTTCTCACATTTAGGTCTTTCAACCATTTGAATTTATTTTCTGTATATAATGTAAGAAAGTGGAGCAGATTCATTATCTTGCATGTTGTTATCCAACACCATTTGTTGAAAAGCCTATCCTTTTTTCCCTTGTCTTCCTTGCTTTGATGGAATGTAGTTGACCATAGTGTTGTGGGTTCATTTCTGGGTTCTCTATTCTGTTCCATTGATCAGTGTCTGTTTTTCTGCCAGTACCATACTGTCTTGATTACTACAGCTTTGTAATATAGCTTGAAGTTTGGAATTGTGCTGCCTCCCAGTTTGCTTTTCTTTTCCAAGATTGCATCAGTTATTGGGGATCATGTGTGTCTCTATATGAATTTCAGGATCGTTTGTTCTGTCTCTGTGAAAAATGCTATTGATATTTCAATAGGAATTACATTAAATGTGTAGATTACTTCAGGTAATATAAACATTTTAACAATATTTGTTCTTCCAATCCATGAGCATGGAATGTTTTCCATTTTTTTATACATTCAGATAGGTTGTGAAGCTATTAATATTAAAAAATCTTCAATTTCCTTTGTAAGTTTTCTATAGTTTTCAGGGTAGAAATCTTTTACTTCTTTGTTTATGTTTATTCCTAGGTATCTCATTTGACTTGATTTTTAGGTTGTTTAATTCAAATACGTCTTTTCAGCAAATGGATATAAATCCCAGCTGATCAGTTTAATCTATAGAATACTAATTCTAGACTAGACTGGTCTTAATAATCTGAGAAGATTTGCTTCACTTCATTAGAATAAGTTATTTTCATTAAACTTATTTGAAACTTTTAAAGATGAATATTCTCCTGAAATAAGTGGCCATAAATTATATTAAAATATTTATTCAACCTTATGTATTACCTGGGTAATTTAAAATATCATTTTATTCATTATTAATTTAAAATATCATTTTATTCATTCTTAAGTATAACTGAAGGTCATTTTTCAAAAATTTTAGTCTTTCATCACTTTATTATAATTTTCTGCTGGATAGATTACTCATTTAACAATTAGTAACCTTTTGACCACTGATAGCAACTAGGTTTCATCTTAACTACCAACTTCCACATATAGGTGACTGCTACTTGAGGTCTTACATTCAGAAGGGTTATATCGCCATTATTATTGAAAAGTAGTGTTGTGATGGGGGCGTCTGGGTGGCTGAGTCAGTTAGGCGTCTGACTTCACCTCAGGGCGTGATACTCAGTCAGTGAGTTCTAGCCCCGCACCGGGCTCTGTACTGACAGCTTAGAGCCTGGATCCTGTTTTAGATTCTGGGTCTCCCTCTCTTTGCCTCCCCTTCCACTCACGCTCTGTCTCTGTCCTCAAAAATGAACAAACATTTAAAAAATTAAAAACAAAGAAAGTGTGTTGTGATCAATTAACACTGTCTCCCATAACCAAATGGAGGAGTCAGTTTGTGTATATACAGGTCTTAGCATGATTTATTCTCACCAACTAGATTTTAGGAGTAGAGATAATGTACTTTCCTCTTAGGACTGCCTTTGCTGCATTCCATAGAGTTTGGATTGTTGTAATTTCATTTTCATTGGTTTCCATATATTTTTTAAATTTCTTCTCTAATTGCCTGATTGGCCCATTCATTCTTTAGTAAGGTGTTCTTTAACTTCCATGTTTTTGGAGGTTTTTCCAGACTTCTTTTTGTGATTGATTTCAAGTTTCATGGCATTGTGATCTGAAAGTGTGCATGGTATGAGCTCAATTCTTTTATATTTATTTATATATAATATATATATTATAATATATTTATATTGAGGGCTGCTTTATGTCCCAGTATGTGATTTATCTTGGAGAATGTGCCATGCACACTTGAGAAGAAACTGAATTCCATGGCCTCAGGATGTACAGTTCTAAATATATCTGTCAAATCCATCTGGTCCAATGTATCATTCAAGTCTATTGTTTCTTTAGTGATTTTCTGTCTAGTTGATCTACCCATTGCTGAACTAGAGTGAAATAAGTCAGGCAGAGAAGGATAAATACCATATGTTTACACATATAGGTGGATTAAGAGGAAGTTAACGGAAGAGGAAGCGGGAGAAGAAGAGGAAAATAGTTGGGGAGAGGGAGGGAGGCAAACCATGAAAGACTCTTGAATGCTTAGAACAAACTGAGGGCTGGGGGAGTAGGGGAGTGGGGAAAGGAGGTGATGCGCATGAAGGAGGGAGGGCACTTGTTGGGATGAACACTTGGTGTTATCTGTAAACTAACTTGACAAAAAACTATAAAAAATTAAAAAAAAAGAGCTGATGGGAAAGAAGAATACAAAAAAAAAAAAAAGAGTAGAGATAATATTAATTCTTTGGTATCAACTCGGAGTACCTGACACATAGTAGACAATAAATACTCAAATAACATTCTCCCACTCACAACTAAAGATTTTCTGCAAAATCAGTCTGTTTGCATTGGTTTCTGTTTTATACAGTTTAGGAAAACATATAAGAAAACTCAATTTCTTCAACTTTAAGCTTGAGTTAATTATGTTCTAAAGCAGTGCAAAAGTAATAAATATTCTTGCAACCAAATTAAAAATTAATAAAACAACAGCATTGTTGTACCTATTTTCAAAAAAGTATTCATCAGGTCCTCAAGGAAATTGATAATAATAATAGATAATAACTAACACATTAATAGTTTATTGTGTGTTAAGCATTGTGTATAAGCAGTATTAAAAATCAACCTATTAATTTTTCACAATATCTCTTTGAAATCAATGTTATCAATATTCTCAAAAAGATGTTAAATGAGTTTTTTGAAGTCACATAGCTAGCAAGTGGCAGAGTAGTCTGGGTTTTGAGTCCATGGTTTTAAGCACTTTGTTAATTTAATTAAAAGGAAGAAACATGAGGAGGGAGAAGCACTGATGTACCAAGATGGGAAGGACCATAAAAGCAGGTAGCAATGGAAGGAGGAGCATTTTGTCACTGATAATGTTTATAAATATTGGCATATGTTAATAATAAAAACAGACTGACATTTAGTCTCTTTGGTTGTTTTAAAATTTTCTTTTAGGGTGTTTGGCTGGCTCAGTGGGTTAAATACCTGACTCTTGATTTTGACTTAGGTCATGACTTAGGTCATGAGATCAAGCCCTATGTCAGGCTCTGTACTGACAGTGTGGAGCCTGCTTGGAACACTCTCTCTCTCTCTTTCTCTCCTCCGCTACACACCTCCTCAAAATAAATAAATAAAACAAAAAAAATCTCTTTAAGTAGAGCACCCTCTTATTGGCTACATCTATAGTAAACTGGTCTTACCTCATCCCTTACCCCATTCCCCTCAGCACAATACTGAGAAAAAACAAAGATGAAATAGCTAACATTGGTGCCTGGTCTCCTGGTTATACTGTGTCTAGAGCAGATTGTCTACCAGGCTGAGAAAAGTATCTAACGAATAAGTAGAAAAACAAATACCAGCTATACAGGACAATATTCAGCCTGGTGGTTTTTTTCTGAGCTGTGAGTCAAAGTTTGTATATTGCTTTACTAAACTGGCATGATCAAAACAAAAGGCATTGTGAAATCATATTTCATTCTCTCATGAATTCCTTTCTCTCCAGTCCCAGTTAAGATTGGTTTAGGATTGCTCTGAAGTGAAAAACTTTCAGGAAATAACGAATAATCTCCCAACAAATAAAAAAAAAATTCTTGCGAAAACAATCAGGTAATAAAAATACAAAAATAAAACAAGAAAAAAGACAAGATTGCACAGAGGTAGCTTTCAATAATTTGTACAATAAAGACATATGCCTTATACACTTCATTCCTAATGGAAAAGGATTAAGTCAGGAAAATAAAGGCCCAGCACTGGCACAGGATTTTTTTGTCTTGTAACCATGAGTATACCTGTTCTTTTTATGAGTCTCCTGTGCAAACCTCCAGAGTGGTTCTGAGCTTTTCTGATAGAGGCTGGAGCATTATATCAAACAATCAAGAATTTCCTTTTAAGAATGCATTTGGGATTACATTGTTGGGGAATAAAGTCATGTTTGCCAAATTAATTTTCTCTCAATCAAGGCTATTTCAAGTTAACTACATCACCAATTCCAGTTGTGCACACCATACATCCATTAAATAAATGTTTGTCTAGGGCTTCAATGAATATCAGATATATGTATGGAGATACAAGGATGAATAAGAAACATTATCTGGACTCAGTAATGGAAATTGGGCATTGAAATATATTGAAACAATGACACCAAGAGTCCACAACTTGTGTAGCCATTTGAGGCTGTCCTTTTTTTTCAGCTTTCACTTAATCATAATCAAAGTTCTATTCTGGGTAACTGTAGAAAGTCTAATTACTCCTTTAAGAACTACTGGACATTATCAAAATATGTTTATATTCCCATTGTGGTTGATGTCACTTCTCATTTTAAATATCTTTTCTGGGCTTTTATGGCATTCATCTATGACTGTCTTATAACTACTCCCAAAAAATGCTAAAGTTGCTAGTCTAAACCTGTTTCTCCAAATTGGCTTTATCACTATGGAAATTTAGCCCAGACTACCTCTATTCACCAAAGCACTGCTGACTTTAGACTATAATGTTTAATAAAATTTATTGAAAACATGAGGATTACAAAAGAAAATATAACACTGGTGAGAGGGAACTATAAATTATTTAATGCCATTAATTTAAAAATCTATCTATCCCACCCATTTACAGGATCTCCTACTACCTATTGTTCATTTCCTTCATTAGTTCTAATCTTGTTGAGTCACAATTTCTGGAGTGCACTCAACCATTTCCCACCTACACTCATTGTTCCTATCATCTCAAACTCGTAGGAATTCTCTTGAGTCCTATTATAGAGCCAAAATTTCCCTATTTCCTTTAATCGAGGAGAAGCTAAAGGTCTATTAACATAAGAAAAAAATCCCTTCATTTTCTCAACTTCGGTGTTAGAAGTAAAGGTTTTATTTCACATTTTATGGTCTAAGATGCAGTCAAATGTTATAATCTGACTCAAAAGTCCTTGAATATCACAGAACAATTTCATAGACAGGTCTGAAAACAAAAGTTCTTTATTGTACCCTTCCTTCCAAAAGTCTCTATTAACAGAAATCATTTTGGTTCCAACCACAGAGGATGTCTGGCCCTGATACGGATGAATGAATCACATAGCTCCTTCCTTCCCTTCCTTTTTTCTTTCCTTTCAAGAAAATTCTCACTGATTTATAATCTATCCCATTGCCCTAAACTGTCCAATCATCTATATTAGTGTGTTCAAGCACTAAGTCAGAAAGCACAAATTCAAATGCTTACAAGGAACAAGAACACAGTAGAGTAAAATGAACTGAGCAGGTAGTTTGAAAAATTAAAGTGCTTGCTCTATCTAAAAGGAATATCTACTCTTCATTTTTTGCTGATTGCTAGCATCTGGAAATGTGAGATCAGTGTTGCTAGATCTTTCAAATTTTCAAGGAAGTCTAGAAATTCTAATTTGTACTCATTCCCTTAATTTTTAAACATTGAAACTATGTTCAAATAATTATTAAAACACTGATCAAAATTAATAGTTAATAACTAATAATTAATGCCATTATTATTAATGGGCAAGGCAATATATGCTTATAAGCTGCCACTGTGTTCCTCTATTGAATCTATATATAGACCAGCTGTTGCTGCTTAGCATTTAGGCATAAGGAAATGTTAGTTATCATAATTGTTAAAGTATCTATTTTCTTAATTTTATATTAACCTTGTGGGTATTCTTTTCCTTTAAATAAGAAGAAAATATAAAAAGGGATGTGGTATTCATAAAGGTATCAAAAATGGCAATAGAGTAGGAGGCCCTAGGCTCCCCTCCTTCCAGGAACACAACTAGATAACTATCAAATCATCCTAAATACCCCAGAAATTGGCCTGAAGACTGACAATAAACTCCACAACTAAAGGATAGAAGAGGTCACCTCAAAGAAGGTAGGAAGTATGAAGAGACATGGTTTAGGGGAGATCATAAGTGTTGTAGAGGGGAGGGATCTTTGGTCATGGAGAGAGAGAGAGAGAGAAACAGGGGAATGCATGAGAACATTCCCCACCCCTCAAACCTTTGGCTTGGAATACTAAAGGGAGCTAAATTTTGTGCATTCCTACAACCAGTGGAGCTTAAAGCCTGGAGCTTTAAAGGCCAGTGGTTTTGGCTCAGATACAGCCCAGAAGGCATTGCTTTGCTCCTGGAGACAAGGCCAGAAAACAACCTGGGGGCAGACAGCATGGACACAGCAATCTGAAAAATCCCTGAAGCACATAGTGTGAAGATCATTCTCTCTTTTCAGAGAGCATCCCTGGGAAGCAACTTTCATGGAGATGCGTCTACAAAAACAGAGGGGCTGGCCAGTGTCATTCCCCACCCCCACCCCCACTTCCTTTCAGCATAAATGCTGATCCACCTGCTGGAGGCAGTTCAGTTCCTACACTGGCTGGTTAACTTGCTTATACCAAGCCCCACCCCCTTGAACTCTAGCAGGACTTCCCTTTTCATTCAAACTTGCCTCAGTCCCAGCATGTCAGGCCCCTTCCCCAGAAGACTAGCACAGGTCCCTGCCCACACCATGTCTCTAAAGCCTGGATTTTTGAAGATCAGCAAGCTTAGCTGGGATAGAACCAGAAGGGCACTCCTCTGCTCCTTGAGAGAAGGCAGGCAAAGAGCCCATGGGCAGGAAGTATGGAAACAACATCTGAAAAATGCTTGGGGCACACAGGAAGGAGAATATTTAATATTCTAGGAGTACTTCCCTGAGAGATAGCATTTATAGAGACACCGCTCCAGGAGCAAAGGAGATGGCTGGTACCATTTCCTTCCCCTGCCCCTCAGCATAACACAGAGACACCTGAGGGAAACAGCTCAGCAAGGACACTGGGTCCCTAACTTGTTTACTCCAAACCCCACATCCCTGTGCTCAGGCAGGACTCCCCTTCTAAAGTCAAGCTTACCTTAGTCCCAGAAAGATGGGCTCCTCCCACAGAATAGCATAATCCTCTGCCCACACTACATCTCCCAACCAGAAAGTGCTGCAAGGCCCCAGCTCTGCTGGAGTTGGTGTCAGGTCTCATTTCACAAGCAGACCACAGCACACCTATTTAAAATTTGCCACATACAGGCTAGAGACAACACATTGCTCACAGTAGGCAAGGAGAGCCTATGCAGATTACTGGCCTGAAGGATAGAGCAGTTAAACACAACAGAAGAGCACACACAACACATATCAGACATAATCTCTGAAGCGCCAGGCCTTGGGCACTTAGAGGACCTCTTCTTTACAAGGCTACTACTTTCAGGAACAGGAAACATAACTGGTTTTTCTAACACAGAAAAGAAGGTAGAGACCTAAACAAAATGTGAAAATGGAGGAATTTATCACAAATAAAGGAACAAGAGAAGGCCAAGACCAGAGATCTAAGTGAAACAAATATAAGTAACATGGCTGATTGAGAATTTAAAGCAACAATCATAAGAATATTCATTGGGCATGAGAAAAGAATAGAAGACATCAGTGAGACCCTTATCACGGAGATAAAAGAGTTAAAAAAGAATCAGAGATGAAGAATACAATAAATGAGTTTGATGCAATGAACAGCAAGCTGGAAGAACCAGAGGAATGAATTAGTAATATAGAAGGCAAACTAATGGAAAATCATGAAGGTGAACAAAAGAGAGAAAAAAGAATTATGAAACATGAGAATAGACTTAAGGGAACACAGTAACTCCATGAAATGTAATAACATTCATATTATCGGAGTCCCAAAAGAAGAAGAGAGAGAAAATGGGACAGATAATTGATATGAAAAACTAACATCTGAAAATTTCCTGAATCTGGGGAAGGAAACAGACATTCATATCCAGAAGTCACAGAGAACTCTCATCAAAATCAAAAAAAGCAGGCCAAGACCAAATATATTGTAGTTAAATTTGCAAAATATAGCAATAAATAAAATAATCTTAAAAGCATCAAGACAAAAGAAGTCCTTAACTTGCAAGGGAAAACCCATAAAGTTAGCTGGAGGTTTCTGAAAAGAAACCTGGCAAACCAGAAGTGAGTGGCATGATATAATCAATGTGTTGAATGGGAAAAATCTGCAGCCAAGAATAATCTATCCAGCAAGTCTTTTATTCAGAATAGAAGGAGAGATAAAGAGTTTCCAAGACCAACAAAAACTAAAGGAGTTCATGACCATTAAGCCAGCCCTGCAAGAAATATTAAAGGGGACTCTGAGTGCAATGTTGAAATCAAAAATGACAAAGACAAGAAAGAATCAGAGAAAATCTCCAGACATAGTAACAAAACAGGTAATAAAATGGCAATAAATACATATTTATCAATAGTTACTCTGCATGTAAAAGAACTAAGCTCTCCAATCAAAAGACACAGGATGTCAAAATGGATGATAAAACAAGACCCATTTATATGCTGCCTAGAAGAGACTCATTTTAGACCTAAAGATACCTACATCTTGAAAGTGAAGGGATGGAGAAACATTTATCATGCAAATGGATGTCAAAAGAAAGTCAGAGTAGCAATACTTATATAGGATAAACTAGACTTTTTTGTTCTTGTATTATTTTTATCCTGCTATGGTATCAGGGTACTAATGGCCTGCTAGAATGATTTTGAATGTGTTCCCTCTATTATTTGTAAGATTTTGGATAAAGATTGTCATTATCTTATTAAATATGTAATAGAATTCACCAGTGAAACCATGTGGTCTTGGAATATTCTGTGCTGGGAGACTTTTGATTCTGAAATCAGGTTTCATTCTTGTTATTGGTCTAAGAAAATTTCTTATTTCTTGAATTCAAGATTCATGATTCAATTGTGGTAACTTGTACATTTTTAGGAATTATCTGGGTTTTTTTCCTAAGTTTTCTGATTTGTTAGTATGTAATTGTTTATAGTAGTCTGTTATCACTATGTATTTCTGTGGTTTTCTGTTACATTGTTTTCTCTTTAGTTTCTCATTTTGATTTTGAGGCTTCTCTTTTTTTTTTTTTTTCTTAGTTAATGTAGTTAAAGCATTGCCAATTTTATTTTTTGAAAATAATGGTCATTACATTCAGTGTTATGTTATTGTTTACTTTGGTCTCCATTTTATTTATTTATGATTTGTCTTTGTTATTTCCATTAAATTTCAGCTAAGTTTCTTCTTTTTCTAGTTCCTTCTGGTGTAATGTTAAGATGCTTATAACTTTTTTCTTAACATAAACATTTCTGGTATAAATTTCACTCTAACGTCTGCTTTTGCTGCATCCCATACATTTTGTAATATTATGTTTTGTTTTGTGACATATCTTGATTTCCTGTTTGATTTCTTATTTGGCCCATTGCTTTTACAGTGATGTATTACTTAATATTTACTTTTTAAATATTTAATATATTGTTTAAAGGATGTGATTTTATTTAGTATGATTACATGGAGTTAATTTTAGTTCTTTGAAGTCCCATATTAGATTGAGTATGTCTAGACATGTAGAGCACAAATAAATCTGCATTTATTTATCTAGATATTTCATCTATATGATGTTTAGAAACATCCACATGAGTAGATGCTCAATTTTTGCCTGTTGTTTGCCATCACATAGCTATAAACATAGTTTGATACTTAATGTTGTTTTGTTATGCCTTTTGTTCCTTTTTCCTTGAGAATTCCAAACATTTTGAATAGCTAAGGGACTTATTATTATTATTATTTTACATTTTGGATCTTTTATTTACTTTATTTTTTCTCTTTATCTTCCACAGAGATTGTCATCCTATTGTTCATATTTTACTTGATCAAAGCCTATACTTTGGCTCACAAACAAGTCTGTCTCTACCAAAAATAATTAAATTAGATTGAATGAAATGAATTACTAATTTTGTAGGTCAAAATGTCAAATATCAGCAATTTCATGTGGTTTATAATAAATAAATATATTATCTCTTTGAACCAAATTGATGCCAAAATCAATCTGAATTTACACTCAATTATTAAATTTTAAAATATTGTTATTCAAACCCTCAACACAATACATCCCCATTCCTTATTTACAATGGTAGTAAAAGAAATAGAAATGAAGCCTATTGATTTTTCATTTATAATTCATATCCTAATGTCCAGTCTTTTACTTGTTTATTGTTTTCCCTTAGTCTGGATGGTCCTAAAGCACTTAAAGTCTGAAATCCTAGAGTTGATGCTTAACTGATTTGCTGCCTCCACACTGTGAAAAACAAACACATATACTTCTTTCCCCACGAAACAACTAAACACAGTTGGCTCTTTATATACTATGGACTGTTGTAAGATGTATCACAAGAAAATCTTTAGTAATGTGAAAGAACTATTTACAAATAATTTATATAATACATTTGACTAGATTCACAATTATCCCTATAACATTCTCACTCATTCCAAAACATAAGCATTCCAAAATGCTTATTTTCTTTTTTTGTCTTTAATTTAATTTTTAAAAATTTTTTACAAATAGTTTATTGTCAGCTTGGTTTCCATATAACACCCAGTGCTCATCCCAACAAGTGCCCTCCTCCATGCACATCTCCCCCCTCCCACCCCACACCTATCAGTCCTCAGGTTGTTATCAGCATTCAAGAGTCTCTCATGGTTTGCCTCTCTCCCTCTCCCCCCCTATTTCCTTCATTCTTCTCCCCCTTGGTCCTCCGTTAAGTTCCTCCTAATCCTCCTATATGTGCAATCATATGGTATTTGTCTTTCTCTGCCTAAAAATGCTTATTTTCTTATGTGAAAGAGAAGATGGAGCTAAATCTTCTACTCTAAGAGTTGCACATATCTCTAGATATACCCATGGGAATTGTTCATCTGAATGCCACCCATCAGATATGCTGCCAAAGAAAAAAGAACTAAAGTGGTACAAGATAAAAATACCAATTTGTCAATATGCCTTTCATAGTTTTCCACAACTTGACCTATTTCAGCATATATATTCCTTATGTGATACCTCTCCTGCAGCTCACCAGGGCAATTTATCTTCCCAGGAATATGAAATACACATTTCTTCCCTTACTCCAGTTATAGAAAAGAGTTGTTTTTTTTTAAACTTCAATCATTTATTGAGAGAGAGAGCATGTGAGAGGGTCAGAGAGACACGGAGAGAGAGAGAACCCCAAGCAGACTCTGCACTGTCAGTGTGGAGCCTGACATAGGGCTCAAACTCAGGAACTGTGAGATCATAACCTGAGCTGAAATCAAGAGTTGGGCTTAACTGACTGACCCACCCAGTAGCCCCGAAAATTGCTTCTTATTAGAAGTGCAAACTCTTTTTATTTGGTAATGGTTGCCTAAAGCATTTTTAGGAAGTAAGATAGTGAGAAAAAGATTGTCATTCAGATATAACTAAATCCTCATCTAAACCCTATTTCACCATCCTAAAATACCACTTCTTTTCTCTACCAAAAAAGTAATGATATTTTGATCTTCTATGTTTCAAGTTCTGATTATATACAAATATCTGCTTTTAAAAATATATTCACTTAAGCTCTGTGCATTTCGCTTGCACCCATCTGTCAAACAGAGAAGGCCTGAAGTCATAGGACACTGAACCACAGGAGTTTGGGAAGAGAAAGAGACAGAGTACACTGGGAAGGCAACCTCGTAAGTGCATGAGTGTGAACTGGGGAAGATAAAAGAGGGACTGGTCGGAGACACGGAGGGAGGGGAGGGACCTCAGCTCGTGGGCAGCCACTGTGAGCCACGGGGAGTCAAGGGGAAAAGAAAGAGAAGCTGAAACTGCTCATAGACTGTCCAAAGAGAAGAGAAAACCCTCGGCTTAGAAAGAGAGTGTTTTTAGTTCTAGCTGGGGTGCTGACTTTGAACTAGGTGCCCCTGGTCCCAGAGGGCGCCAGGAAAAACTGCTCTGCTGCACTACCTGCACAATCCCCTGTGGCGGCGGCGCTGATGCTGCGGGCCTGAGGCTGCGGTCTTCGGCTTGACACCCAGGGAGGCGGCGAATTCCAGGTTGTGCAACCGCTTGACCTCTGCGGATCTGAGGCTGCGCTACCACCCCCCACCCCTGCCTTGACCCCGGGCAGCAGGGAAGCAGCGACCTGCGAGATCCCGCAGACTGGGACATGGAAACAAGGCCAGGTGTGGGGCATAGAACTCAGTCCACCTTGGCTACTCCCAAAACACAGGGAGATTGGACCCAAAGGAGTGATTTGCAATGCTTGGTTGAGAAGGGACTGGGGCTACGCCATTTTTCTCCCCACAAACACCAAGGTGGGGCCTCAGGGAGTGGCCAGTGGGACACAGTGGAGGCTAAGATCTGCCTACACCAAACCACGACCATACCCGCTAGAGAGCTGCTTTTTTTTTTTTTTTTTTTTTTCCTGAGCCTGGGGCAAGACCAACATGGATGCACAGCCGTAATTAATCCTACATAATTCAGATATATTCTCCCTTTTCTCTTTCATAACCTTTCACTCTGCTGGTTGGGATACTCTGGTCACTGGTTTGGTTAAACAGTCACATTTAATCCATTCTCTAGATGTACATTCTACACCTCCACCACTACCTTTTCAACTCTCTCGGGAGTAATCAGACTATATAGTTTCTCTGAGTAACATTATCTTCATTTCTTTCTCCTCGCCTCTAACCATATTCTGTGATTTCTCCCTCTGAATCAAGCCTCTTAGTCTCTCTGCCTGGTCATTTCATTTCCAATTTCGCTTCCTCCCCACCCTGTCATTTCTGTCTCTGTATATGCACTTCCATGAACATTGCATACACCTGGCTCTTTATTTGTAGCTGGGAATTCTGGTTTTATGTCTTTAGACTGTCGTTTGTCTTTTGGGTTTTTTCGTTTTTCTTTTCCTTTCTTCTTTTTTAAAATTTTTATTAATTTTTATTTTATTTTTATTATTTGTCTTCCTTCCTTCCTCTTTTTTTTCTTTTTTCTTTTGTTTTTTTGTTTCTTGGTTTTTTTTGTCCTTTCCTTTTTTTCTTTATCTTTTTCCCTTTCGGTTTGCGTGTTTATCAGATTTGTCTGTGCGTTTGTGTACCTTTGTTCCCTATATGCTTGTCTGTCTGTTTTCTTATCTATTGCTACCTCAAAAAACAAGCCAAAGTACACATGTTGGAGAATACCATTACGAGTAGGGAAACAAAATAACCAAAGTCTCAACAAGAGAAACCAAGAGAAATCATTCAAAGAGCACTTCCTAAATGAACAGACCCTGGACAATCAAAGAGCCTTCTTTAATACAGCAGCACCCACAGGGGCAGAGTGCATAACAAGCTTTTAAAATTAACAAGAGGCAGAAAGCTAACCAAAATGACGAAACAGAAGAACTCTCCTCCAAAGAAATTCCAGTAAGAAATGTCAGCTAAAGAATTGCTTAAAACAGATATAAGCAACATAACTGAACAAGAATTTAGAATAATTGTCATAAAATTAATTTCTGGGCTTGAAAAAAGCATGGAAGACATCATGAAATTATTGCTACAAAGACTATGAGCTTAAAAAATAGTTGTGATGAATTGAAAAATGCTATAAATGAGATACATAACAAAATGGAGGCATATAAGGAATGAATTGAAGAGGCAGAAAGAAGAATAAGTGATTTAGAAGACACAATTATAGAAAAAGAGGAAGCTGAGAAAAAGAGAGATAAACTGATCCAGAAACAAAAAAAGAGAGTTGGAGAGCTCAGCGATACAATAAAATGGAATAATATCCATATCATAGGAATTCCAGAAGACGAAGAGAGAGGAAAAGGTGGTGAAGGAGCCCTTGAACAAATTGTAGCAGAGAGCTTCCCCAGCCTTGGGAAGGAAGTAGACATTGAAATTCAAGAGGCACAAGAACTCCCCTTAGGCGTAACTTGAATCAAACTTCTGCACAACATATCAGAGTGAAACTGGCAAAACATAAGGACAAAGAGAGAATTTTGAAAGCAGCTAGGGACAAAAGGGCCATAACATACAAAGGGAAACCTATCATAGTGGTGATAGACCAATCTACTGAAACTTGCCAGGCCAGAAAGGAATGGCAGGGAATCTTCAATGGAATGAATAGAAAAAATATGCAACCAAGAATCCTCTATCCAGCAAGCCTGTCATTCAGAATAGAAGGAAAGATAAAAGTCTTTTCAAATAAACAAAAATTGAAAGAATTCGTCACCACAAAACCAGCCCTACAAGAAATCCTGAGGGAGACTCTTTGAGGGAAATGTTGCAAGGAATGTAAGATACCAGAGACAGCACCACAAGCATGAATCCCACAAAGGACACGATGACTCTAAACCCATATTTTTCAATAATAACACTGAATGTAAATCGACGAAATGCCCCAATCAAAAGACATAGGGTAGCAGAATGGATAAAAAACCAGATCCATCTATTTGCTGTCTACAACAGACTGATTTTAGACTTGAGGACACCTTCAGATTGAAAGTAAGGGGATAGAGAAATATCTATCATGCTACTGGAACTCAAAAGAAAGCTGCAGTAGCTATACTTATTTCAGACAAACTAGAATTTAAAGTAAAGACAGTAACAAGAGATGAAGAAGGGCATTATATAATAATTGCAGGGTCTATCCATCAGGAAGAGCTAACAATTATAAGTGTGTTGCACTGTATTTGGGAGCACCTAAATATATAAAACTATTAATCACAAACAGAAACAATCTTATGAATAAGAATGTGCTAATAGCAGGAGACTTTAATACTCCACTTACGGTAATGGATAGATTAACCAGACAGAAAATCAGTAAAGAAACAATGGACTTGGATGACACATTGGATCAGATAGATTTGACAGATATATTTAGAACTCTACATCCTGAAGCCATGAAATTAATTCATTTATTCTCAGGTGCGCATGGCACATTCTCCAAGTTAGATCACATACTGGGACATATGGCAGCTATCAATAAGTATAAAAGAATTGAGATCATTCCATGCACACTTTCAGAGTACAATGCTATGAAACTTGAAATTAATCACAGGAAGAAGTCTTGAAAGCCTCCAAAAGCATGGAGTTAAAGAACACACTACTGAAGAATGAGTGGGCCAATCAAGCAATTAGAGAAGAAATTAAAAAATATATGGAAACAAATGAAAATGAAAATACAACAATCAAAACTCTATAGGATGTGGCAAAGGCAGTCCTAAGAGGAAAGTACATTGCACTCCAGGACTATTTCAAAACTAGAAAAAGCACAAATATAAAATATAACAGCACATCTAGAAGAGCTAGAAGCAGAGCAGCAAGAAAACCCCAAATGCAGCACAGAAAAGAAATGATAAAAATCAGGGCAGAAATAAACAACATAGAACCCCTAAAGACAGCTGAACAGATCAATGAAACCAAGAGTTGGTTTTTTGAAAAAATTAACAAAATTAATAAACTTCTCGCCAGCCTTCTCAAAAAGAAGAGAGAGCCCACATGTAGACAAAATCACGAATGAAAATGGATTTATTAATACAAAGCCCTCAGAAATACAAGCAATTACCAGGAAATACTATGAAAAATCATATGGCAACAAACTGGACAACCTAGAAGAAATGGACAAATTCCTAAACGCACACACACTTCCTAAATTCAAACAGGAAGAGATAAAAAATCTGAACTCATCCTTAACTAGTGACGAAATTGAATAAGTTATCAAAAATCTCCCAACAAATAAGAGCCCTGGGCTAGATGGTTTCCCTGGAGAATTCTGCCAGACATTTAAATCAGAGTTAATAACTATTCTTCTCAAGCAATTCCAAAAGCTAGAAATGGAAGGGAAAAACTTCTGGACTTATTCTACGAAGCCAGCATCACTTTGATTCCCTAACCAGAGAGAGACCCAGGAAAAAAAAAGAGTACTACAGGTCTATATCCCTGATGAATATGGAAGCAAAAATCCCTAATAAGATACTAGCAAATCGAATTCAACAGCATATAAAAAGAATTATCCACCACGATCAACTGGGATTCATTACTGAGTTACAGGGCTGGTTCAATATTCACAAATCAGTCAATGTGATACATCACATTAACAAAAGAGAAGTTAAAAACCATAGGATCCTGTCGATAGATGCAGAAAAAGCATTTGACAAAATACAGCATTCCTTCTTAATAAAGACCCTAGAGAAAGCCGGGATAGAAGGACTTTACTTAAACATCATAAAAGCCATCTATGAGAAGCCCTCAGCTAATATCATCTTCAATGAGGAAAAACTGAGAGCTTTCCTCCTGAGATCAGGAACACGACAGGGATGTCCACTGTCACCACTGTTGTTTAACATAGTGCTGGAAGTCCTAGCATCAGCCATCAGACAACAGAAGGAAATAAATCATCAAAATTGTCAAAGAAGAAGTCAAACTTTCACTTGTCACATATGACATGTTACTCTACATAGAAAACCCAGCAGACTCCACCAGAAGCCTACTAGAACTGATACATGAATTCAGCAAAGTTGCAGGGCACTAAATCAACGTACAGAAATCGGTTGCATTTTTAGACACCAATATTGAAGCAACAGAAAGAGAAATCAAGAAACAGATCCCATTCACAATTGCACAAAATAAAACATAAAATTCCTAGGAATAAATCTAACCAAAGATATAAGAGATCTGTATGATGAAAACTATATAAAACTTATGAAGGAAATTGAAGAAGACACAAAGAAATGGAAAAGCATTCCAAGCTCTTGGGTTGGAAGAATAAATACAGTTAAAATGTCATTACTACCCAAAGCAATCTACACATTCAATGCAATCCCAATCAAAATTGCTCCAGCATTGTTCTCACAACTAGAACAAACTATCCTAAAATGTGTATGGAACCACAAAAGACCCCGAATAGCCAAAGTAATATTGAAGAAGAAAACCAAAACGGGAGCATCACCACTCCAGACTTTAGCCTCTACTACAAAGCTGTCATCATCAAGACAGGATCATATTGGCACAAAAACAGATACATAGACCAATGGAATAGAATAGAGAACTCAGAATTGGACCCAAATTAGTTGGACAGCCAACTAATCTTTGAAAAAGCAGGAAAGAGTATCCAATGGAAAAAAGACAGCCTCTTTAACAGATGGTGTTGGGAGAACTGGACAGCAACATGCAGAAGAATGAAACTAGATGAATTTCTCACACCATATACAAAAATAAACTCAAAATGGATAATTGACCTGAATGTGAGACAGGAAACCATCAAAACCCTAGAGGAGAAAGCAGGAAACAACCTCCTTGACCTCCACCGCAGCAATGTCTTACCTGACACATCCCCAAAGGCAAGTGAATCAAGAGCAAAAATGAACTACTGGGACCTCATCAAGATTAAAAGCTTCTGCACGGCAAAGGAAACAATCCATAAAACTAGTAGGCAACCAACGGAATGGGAAAAGATAGTTGTAAATGATATATCAGATAAAGGGCTAGTATCCAATATCTATAAGGAACTCATCAAACTCCACACCCAAAATGCAAATAATTCAGTGAAGAAATGGGCAGAAAACATGAATAGACACTTCTCCAAAGAGGACATCTAGATGGCCAACAGACACACGAAACAATGCTCAGCATCCCTCCTCATCAGGGAAATACAAATCAAAACCACACTGAGATACCACCTCACACTGGGCAGAGTGGCTAAAATGAACATCAGGAGACTCTAGGTGCTGATGATGATGTGGAGAAATGGGCACCCTCCTACACTGTTGGTGGCAATGTAAACTGGTGCAAGCCTATGGTAAACAGTATGGAGGTTCCTCAAAAAATTAACAATAGAACTCCCCTATGACCCTAGCACTGCTAGGAATTTACCCAAGGAATACAGGGATGCTGATGTATAGGGGCACATGTACCCCAATGTTCATAGCAGCACTCTCAACAATAGCCAAAACATAGAAAGAACCTAAGTGTCCATCAACTGATGAATGGATCAAGAAGATGTGGTTTATCTTTAGGATGGAATACTACATAGCAATGAGAAAGAATGAAATCTGGCCATGTGTAGCAACATGGATGGACCTTGAGGGTGTTATGCTGAGCAAAATAAGTCAGGAAGAGAAGGACAAATACCATATGTTTGCACATATAGGTGGATTAGGAACAAGTTAACAGAGCACCATGCAGGAGAAGCAGGAGAAAAATAGTTGGGGAGAGGGAGGGAGACAAACCTTGAGAGGCTCTTGAATGTTGAGAACAAACTGAGGGCTAATGGGAGTGGGGGAGATGGTAAGGGGTTATGGGTGTGGCGGAGGGCACTTGTTTGGATTAGCACTGGATGTTATATATAAACCAAGTTGACAATAAACTATTTAAGAAAAAATATAGAAAAAATTTAAAAAAATATATTCACTTATTATTCTAGGAATTCATTTGCCTTAGCCTAACCAATGTTTATCTATAAATGCTGCTTCTACATTAGTAGTTGTGTGGGTGTTACTCTTCATATGCAAAGTCCTTTCCTTTCATTTTCTCTTTGCTAAAAACAGAAACCAACCTTCCTTCCTTCCTTCCTTCCTTCCTTCCTTCCTTCCTTCCTTCCTTCCTTCCTTCCCTCCTTCCTTCCTTCCTTCCTTCCTCTCTTTCTCTCTTTTTCTCTTTCTCTCTTTCTCTCTCTCTTTCTTTCTTTCTTTCTTTCTTTCTTTCTTTCTTTCTTTCTTTCTTTCTTTCTTTCTTTCAGGGAAAAGACAAATTTTAACCAGGTACACCCAAGTGACCATAAGTTCCAAAAAGTTCCAAATTTATTATGCATAATTTAGACTTCCACAAATGAATGCAAGAATAAAGTCAGTAAATAAATTCAATAAAGTTTTTAATCTTCCATTTTGTATTGAATATATTATTTAATATACTTAATTAGATGTGATCTTTAGATAGAAAAGTTAAGTGCTAGGCTACCTGAGTGGCTCTGTCAGTTGGGTGTCTAACTTCGGCTCAGGTCATGATCTCACGGTTCACGGGTTTGAGCCCTGTGTCAGGCTCTGTACTGACAGCTCAGAGCCTGGAGCCTGCTTCAGATTCTGTGTCTCCTTCTCTCTGCCCCTCCCCCACTCAGACTCTATCTCTGTCTCTCAAAACTAGGGGCGCCTGGGTGGCTTAGTTGGTTAAGCGTCCGACTTTGGCTCAGGTCATGATCCCGTGGTCTGTGGGTTTGAGCCCTGCATCGGGCTCTGTGCTGACAGATCGGAGCTTTGAGCCTGCTTCTGATTCTGTGTCTTCCTCTCTCTCTGCCCCTTCCCTGCTCATGCTCTGTCTCTCTCTGTCTCTCAGAAATAAATAAACGTTAAAAAATAAAATAAAATAAAAAATTTTTAAAAACGGAAAAGTTTAGTCTAATTTTTTAAAAAAACACTAAATGTACTAAATACTAAATGTGGCTACTTTGAAAAGAATATTTTTTAAAAATTTTATTATTTTTATTATTTATTATTTTTATTATTTTTCTTTTTTTTTTTAAAGAGCGGGGTTGCAGAGATAGAATCTTAAACAGGTTCCATGGAGCCCCATGTGGGTTTTGACCCCACAACCTTGGGATTACCACCTGACCCAAAATCAATAGTCGGACACTCATTTGACTGAACCACCCAGGCCCTCCTGAAAAGAGTGTTTTTAGTATAAACCCTTAAAATGTCTGAATCATAATTGTTATTAATAGTTATAAAAATGCCACATATGAATGAAATCATATGGTCTTTGTGTATCTCTGACTTATTTCACTGAATATTATACTGTCTAGCTCTATCCATGTTGTTGCAAATGGCAAGATTTCATTATTTTTATGGCACAATAATATTCCATTTCTTTCTTTCTATCTATCTATCTATCTATCATCTATCTATCATCTATGTATGTATGTATGTATGTATGTATGTATGTATCTATCATCTATCTATCATCTATCTATCTATCTATCATCTATCTATCTATCTATCTATACTACCACTTCTTTACCCCATTCATCAATTGATGGATACTTGGACTGCTTCTATAATTTAGCTATTGTAAATAATGCTGCAGTTAATATATCCCTTAGAATATCCCTTTGAATCAGTGTATTTGTATGGGGGGGGAATATCCAGTAGTGCAATTCCTACATCATAGAGTAGTTCTGTTTTTAATCTTTTGAGAAACCTCCATATCTTTTTCCCACAGTGACAGCACCAATTTGCATTCCTACCATCAGTGCAAGAGGGATCCCTTTTCTCCACATACTCACTAACACCTGTTGTTTGTTGTGTTTTTTATTTTAGCCATTCCGACAGGTGTGAAGTGATACCTCTTTGCAGTTTTGATTTGCATTTCCCTAATAATGAATGATGCTGAGCACCTTTTCATATGTCTGTTGGCCATCCAAATGTCTTATTTAGAGAAGTGTTCATTTCTTCCACCCATTTTTTAATCGGATAATTTGTTTGTGGGGTGCTGATTTGTATAAATTCTTTATATATTTTGGATACTAACCCTTTATTGGATATGTCATTTGCAATATCTTTTCATATTTGGTAGGGTGCCTTTTAGTTTTGTTGATTGTTTCCTCCACTATGCAGAATCTGTTTATGTTGATATAATCTCAATAGTTCAATAGTTTAATTTTGCTTTTATTTCCCTTGCCTCTGTAGACATATCTAGAAAAATGTTGCTGCAGCCAATGTCAGAGATTACTGCCTGTGCTCTCTTCAGGGATTTTTATCCTTCAAGTCTCACATTTAGGTCTTTCATCCATTTTGAGTTTATTTTTGTGTATGGTGAAAGAACATGTTCTAGTTTCTTTCTTTCTTCTTTCTTTCTTTCTTTCTTTCTTTCTTTCTTTCTTTCTTTCTTTCTTTCTTTCTTTCTTCCTTCCTTCCTTCCTTCCTTCCTTCCTTCCTTCCTTCCTTCCTTCCTTCCTTTCTTCTTCTTCTTCTTCTTCTTCTTCTTCTTCTTCTTCTTCTTCTTCTTCTTCTTCTTCTT
>NW_024082045.1:104565-199790 GCF_003009895.1 Hyaena hyaena | reverse complement strand
TCCTTCCTTCCTTCCTTCCTTCCTTCCTTCCTTCCTTTCTTCTTCTTCTTCTTCTTCTTCTTCTTCTTCTTCTTCTTCTTCTTCTTCTTCTTCTTCTTTTCTTCTTCTTCTTTCTTCTTTTTTTCCATGTGGCTGTTTAGTTTTCTCAATGCCACTTGTAAAGAGATGTCTTTTTCCTATTGTATATTTCATTTCTCCTTTGTCAAAGATTAATTGACCATATAATTAGAGGCTTATTTCTGGGTTTTCTTTCTTTCCTTTGATCTATGTGTCTAACTTTATGCCATTACCATACTGATTTATTTATTATAATTTTATAATATAACTTGAAATCTGAAATCGTGATGCCTCCAGTTTTGTTTTTCTTTTTAAAATTATTTTTAAGTTTATTTATTTATTTTGAGCAAGAGAAAAAACAAAAGTGGGGGAGGGGCAGAGAAATAGGAGAGATAGAATTCCAAGCAGGTTCCATACCATCAGCACAGAGCCCCAGGTGGGGCTTAAACTCACGAATAGTGAGATCATGACCTGAATTGACATTGAGTCAGACACTAAACCAAATGTGCCACCAAAGCTGCCTCAGTTTTGTTTTTCTTTTTCAAGTTTGCTTTGCCCTTTTGAAATGTTTGGTGGTTCCATAAAACTTTTAGGGTGGTTCATTCTGGTTCTGTGAAAAATGCTGTTGATATTTTGATAGGATAGCATTAAATGTGTAGATTGTTTTGAGAATATAGACATTTTAACAATATTTGTTCTCCCAACCCATGAGCATGGAATGTCTTTCCATTTCTTTGATTGTCTTGAATTTCTTTCATCAGTGATTAGAATACAGGTCTTTCACCTTTTTGGTTTATTCCTAGGTATTTTATTGTTTTTAGTGGAATTGTAAATATGATTGTTTTCTTAATTTCACTTTTTGCTCCTTCATTATTAGTATGTAAGAATGCAACAGATTTCTGTGCATTGATTTTATATCCTGTGAATTTACTGAACAGGATAAATATCCATTTATCAATTGATAAACATCTATTCTAGTAGGTTTTTGGTGGAGTCTTTAGGGTTATATATATATAATACCATGTCATCTGCATATAGTGAGAGTTTTACTTCTTCTTTACCAATGAGGATGTCTTTTATTTATTTATTTATTTATTTATTTATCTATTTATTTATTTATTTATTTTATCTTGTGTAGTTGCTTTGGCTAAGACTTCAAGTATTATGTTGAAATAAAGTGATAGGAATGGACATCCTTGTCTTGGTCCTGATCTTAGGAGAAAACCTCTCAGTGTTTCACCATTGAGTATGATGTTGGCTGTGAGTTTTCATATAAGGAAAGGGGAAAGAAACAGAGAGAGAAACAGACCAAGAATCAGACAGACTCTTAACAATAAAAAACAAACTGTTTCTTACCAGAGGGGAGATGTGTGGAGGGTGAAATAGTGAATGGGAATTAAGAAGTACACATCTCATGATGAAAAACAGTTTCGTTTTTTTAAGCTGTCCAGGGCCATCCAGGTGGTTCAGTCAGTTAAGATGTCTACGTTTGATTTCACCTCAGGTCATGATTTCACAGTTCGTAAGTTTAAGGCCTGCATCATTGGGATTCTCTCTCTCTCTCTCTCTCTCTGTCTCTCTCTCTCTCTCTTTCTGTCCCTCCCCTGCTCCTATGCACATGTGTGCACCCTCTCTCTCAAAATAAATATATAAACTTAAAAAAACAGCTTACATTTGACCATTTACATGTACACATGTAATGTACGTGTAAATGGTCAAATGCAAAGAATGGTACTTTTTAGAGTTGTCTTTTTTATTGCAAAACTTGTGAATGCTGAGGCTGACAAGCTCCTAGGTTGTGCCTTTGGAAGAGTCCAGTTATATTTGGCCTCATTGGTTTTTGAAAAAGCAACATTCCAGTCCATACGAGCTTTGCTACTAAAGAAAGTGTTTTATTTTATTTTTTTTTTTTATTTTTATTTATTTCTAGGAGAGAGAGAGAGAGACAGCGTGAGTCGGGGAGGGTCAGAGAGAGAGGGAGATACAGACTCTGAAACAGGCTCCAGGCTCTGAGCTGGCAGTCAGCACAGAGCCCGACGCGGGGCTCAAACCCACGAACTGTGAGATCATGACCTAAGCGAAAGTCGGACGCTTAACCGACTAAGCCACCCAGGCACCCCAAAGAAAGTGTTTTATATTTTCCTCTTAGAACTTAGTTTGATGGAGGTTCTTGCATAGTGAATACTGTAATGGTTTATGGGGATAAATTTTTTAGTAATCATTTTGGCAGGTACAGTACGACACTTGAGCAGTTGTCATTTTTAATTTGATATTGCTTTTATGCTTGACCATTTTAATCTGGGGAGAAATGAAAGAGTCTAAGAAGAGTTTTTTGAAAATAGAAGAAATAACACTTTTGTGTAATGCCTCATTATGGAGAAAATATTCTGCTTATAGTCAGTGATATTTTCATATCTAGGAGAAACTTCAAAAACTGCTTTTTATAACCTTGAAATGTTTTCTGTTAGAAATGGCTGCTATAACCAGATGTTTTGATGGCCTGGAATCTCTTGTTTTTAAATTAGTCTGAAATGTCATCTTCTTTGCAACACTGTCTTCCACTAATTTTCTATTGTTTTAATTGTGTTTGTCCCATATTTTGATAATAATGTATTAATAAGTTTGTAAAATTAATTATTAATTTTATTTATGCCTTTTGCCTTTTTTTTGTAGTGTCTCTGCCATTGGCTACAAACCTATAATCAGGACATGGTAATGAAAAATAATCTAAAGTCCTAATTTATCTCACCTTTATTTCTGATACTACATTCAGGTACATGTTATTCTTATCTGAATATATTTCTTTCTAATTGGTAGACAAATTCCTATCATAATGATAAAGATTAAGCATAGAATTAATGTCTATACAGTAGCTATTTTCATTTCTTTTACTAAATATTTAGTTTTGAGAGAGACACACACAAAGTGTGAGCAGGGGAGGGGCAGAGAGAGAGGGAGACAGAATCCAAAGCAGGCTCCAGGCTCTGAGCTGTCAGCACAGGTGTCAGCACTGAGCCACCCAGGTGCCCCATGGTGATTTAGTCTTTGACAAAGCAGAATATCTAATGGGAAAAAGTCTCTTCAACAAATAGTTTTGGGAAAACTGGTCATATTCATGCAGAAGTATGAAATTGGATCACTTTCTTACAGCATGCACAAATATAAATTCAAAGTGGACAAAAGACCTAAAAATTAGACCTGAATCTATAAAAATCCTAGAACAGAGCACATGCACTAATGTCTCCGACATCAGCCATAGAAACATTTTTCTAGATATGTCTTCTGAGGCAAGCGAGAGACAAGCAAAAATAAACTACTGGGATTACATTAACATAAAAAAAATCTGCACAGTGAAGGAATCAACAAAAGTAAAAGGAAACCTACTGTTTTATAGGAGAGATCTACTAAACCATCAAGGAACCAATTATCCTTATTTTGTTTAATTTTCACATGGTAAATTATGCAACTATCTTTTTGAGGTTAGTGATTTTTTTAAACAAAACCAGGCAAAAAGTCACAGAAAAGGTCAGATGTTAGGTAATTTCATTATGGAGATATATATATTTATCATATATACTATGCATATATGTCATATATATACATATATTATGTATATATAATTATATGTTAAATTAATACAGCATCCCATTTCAAAAATAATGTATCATGAGCAAATATGGTTTAACACTGGAATGCTACAATAATTCAATATCAGAAAACCTAGCCATTTAAAGCATTATAATTAATTATTAACAGGTTTGGAGTAAAAAAATATTGGGATACAGAATTTCTTCTGAAATAAATGAAAATTTCCCATAAAAAGGAAACCTACTGAAGATAAAAAGATATTGCAAGTGACATATACAAAAAAAGGTTAGTATCCAAAATATATAGAGGACTTCTACAAACAGCACTCCAAAACAATCCAATTAAAAATGGACAGAAGGAATAAACAGACATCTTTCCAAAGAACGTATCCTGATGGCCAACAGACACATGAAAAGATGCTCAACATCACTTATTATGAGGTAAATGCAAATCCAAACTGCAATGAGATATCACCTCACACCTGTCAGATCGCTAAAATCAAAGACAGAAGAAACAACAGGTGTTGGCGAGGATATGGAGAAAGGAGGACCCTCCTGCAATGTTGGTGGGAATGGAAACTTGTGCAACCTATCTAGAAAACAGTATGGAGTCTCATCAGAAAGTTAAAAATAGATCTATCCTATCATCCAATAATTGCACTCACTAGGTAACAGAGAAAATAAAAACTCTACATCAAAGGGTAAATGCACACCTGCTTATGACAGCATTATTTACAATAGCTAAATTATGGATCCAGCCCAAGTGTCAATGAGTAGATGAATGGATAAAGAAGAGGTAATATATATATAATATTGTAATATTATTCTGCCATAAAAAAGAATGAAATCTTGCCATTTGCAGTGACACAAATAGAACTAGACAGTATAATGCAAAGTGAGATAAGTCTATCAGGGAAATATAAACATGTGATTTCATTCATATGTGGAATTTAAGGTACAAAACAAATGAGCAATGGTAGAGAGAGAGACAGATATAGAGAGAGACAGGCAGACAGGGAGGGAGAGGAAAGAGAATCTAAGAAACAGACTCTTAACTATACAGAACAAAGTGAAGTGGGTTGGGGGATGGAAAGGTTAAATAGGTAATAGATATTAAAAAGTGCACTTGTCATGATGGATACTGGGTAATGTAAGGAATATTTAATCATTATATTATGTTCCTGAAACTATTGTAACTTTACATATTAACTATGCTGGAATTAAAATAATAATAAAAAAGAAGATGTTTGCTCTTCCTTTCTAGACAACAACATTTAAATGGAGGAGTCAAAATGCCTGAATTGTGATTCCTCGTTGTACTCATTGTTTGACCTTGAAAAATGGTATTTAACTTCTCACCCTTATTTCCATTATCCAAATAAATAGATATAGAAACAGAATCTATATCATTGAAAATAAAATTTACTTATCTTATATGTCTTACCATTGACTAAAATGTAATATTTTATAGTCTTTGTTTTACAAATAAGGACAAGTCTTAAGAGTTGTAAAGTACCTAGTCCATGATTCTACACAAAGTGTCTAGGAGTGCAGAAATGTAACCCAAACCAATATTCTTTTTTTTAATTTTTAAATGTTTTATTTATTTTGAGAGAGAGATGGAGACAGCATGAGCAGGGAAGGGTCAGAGAGAGAGGGAGACACAGAATCTGAAGACAAGCTCCAGGCTCTGAGCTAGCTGTCAGCACAGAGACTGACGTGGGGCTCGAACCCACTGACCGCGAGATCATGACCTGAGCTGAAGTCGGACGCTTAACTGACGGAGCCACCCAGGTGCCCCCCAAACCAATATTCTTAACATCAAATTTCTTCCATTAACATTACCAAAATAATTCCTTTGACTTCTATTTACTGTGCCTCTGTTACTTTATTTGAAGGCATTATCATCTACTGAATTACTCCCAAAGCATGATAACACTTTTCACTCCTTTTTGATGCATTTTATTTTTTTCAAGAATGAATTTCTAAAACTCTATTCCTGACAAGGCACATGTGCCCTTAAAACTTTTTATTATTGAATGGTTGTCTGTTGTTTCAATGCCATATATATTTTAAATGTATGCATTTTAAATATGTATATTTAAAAAATACATTCTAAAGACCAACACAGATCTACTGAATCAGAATGAAGGCTGCAGTGACTTTGGGATTAAAGGGCTACAGAATAAATTTTAATCTCTTTAGAATACAGTATGAGACTTTCCATGATCTGGCCCCTTTCTACCTCTCTTTCATAGTCTCTTGCTTCTTTTTTTCCCTGGCCACTCCATCCAGCAATACAAATATCATTACACACACACACTCACACACACGCAGAGGACCAGCTCACCTCCAAATATATGCATGCACACGTGTCCAGTTACTAGCTTGGTATTTTGGGCATGTAACTAAATTATTCTAGGCCTCATTTTCTCATCTGAACTATGTGAATGGTAAAATATTTTTTGTGATGATTAAACATGATAATGTAATTATATACTTAAACAAGAGTGTTTGATTCAAAATATGTTCTGAATTATTACTTTTAATATTATATATTACCCTGACACATACTTTTATTTACGAAGACATCTGTTCCATATTTGCCAATTCTCGTTCATAAATTAAAACCATAATTTATGGTGACCATCAAATAGATAGTAAATTGCTCAACTACTTTGATTTGGAACAAACTTCCAGTTATAAAATAAATAAGTCACAAGGATAAAAAGTACAGCATAGGGAATACAGTTGATAATATCATAATAAATTTGTGTGATGACAGGGTAACTACACTTCTTGTGATGAGGATATCATAATGTATATAATTGTGAAATCACTATGTTGTACAACTGAAACTGATATAATATTATATGTCAATTGTTATATTTAATTAAAATTTTAAAAAATAAAAAATAGTTAAATTAGAAAGAAGTGAAAACAAATTAAGGGGAAAGTGAGACCCTGTTATTTCATCAAGGCTGTAACCAAACATATTTTTTAATAATGTTACCTTAGTATTATCCACTATGGAAAATAGTGTGTATTATCCACCTCCCCTTTGTTTATAAGACAATGTTTAAGAAAGGATAAGTGATTTGTTTAAGGTCTCATCGGTAGTAAATTGTGGAATACAGTTTAAAAATAAGTCTAGAGATCACATTCTTAACCATTATCATTAGGTATTCTACTAACTCAGTCTTTAACATAAATTACAAATTTCATTATCAGATAACATATTAGTGGAGGTAGTTTAAATTTTCTTGATTAACTAAATGCCTAGGTTTCAAGCTAAATGAATTTACTGTATTATGTCACTAGCCTAAATGGAAGCAGGAGATTTCAACCTGCTTTTGAAAATGTGAAGATAAGCATCATTGTTTCCAAACTGAAAACATTTAAACATTCATTCAATAAAGATTTATTGATCTTGGCATTGTTCTAGTTGCTGATGACAATATCCTTATGGAAAGAGAGATTTTTTAAAAATAATCAGTAAGCTAAAAATCTCTGTAAGTCTCTTAGTTGTTTCTTGCAGAGTCAAAAGCAAATGAGATTGTAGGTCTTTTTAGGGTGTAAACCAGGAATGAATTATCTCTGTATCATCCAAAACAACTAGTTCAGTCACTAACAGCTCTGTAAATATAAAAATTAATTGAAAGGCAGTTAAGGAAGAAGTTCAAATTTCAATGTATCTTTTGTTTATATTTCTTTGACTTCCTTAGACAATTAAAAAGACTGCTTTTTTTCTTCTAAAAAGCAGAACTTATTATTTTTTCAATTATAAGTGGGAACAAATCGAATCTGACATTTCTTGTGAGTGACCATTTCACTTTATTGGTAAAAATGTACCAAAAAATAGGGTTATATAAGAATATCCAAATCTTCTGATATTTAACTCTTGTGTTTTCAATTCAGTAAACCGCATTTCTAAGAATAATATTCTTTTTTTCATGAATGTTCATTTGTGTACATTTTCTTGATTAATCTGGTTATTTTATTTTGCTCACTTCTAAATAGCTAATTAATGTTTGTAAGCTATTGACAGAGTAAATGCAAGTGCTCTGAATGGTTGCAAGAATTAAATTATAAAAAGGGCTAGGAATTAATCTCAGAAATAACCAGCATGAACTGGTTCTCAAGTGTAAATAAAGGCATTTAATAACTCAAAATTCAGCCCTCTTCCACAATATGGCTGGATTAAAATATATTCAATGTTTAGTAGAAATTATTCCTTTCAAGATGGCGGTTAAAAAAAAAAGTTAATTATGGAAAGAGCCTAAATGTCTATCAACTAATGAATGGATTAAGAAGATGTGGTTTATATATACAATGGAATACTACTTGGCAATGAGAAAGAATGAAATCATGCCATTTGCAGCAATGTGGATGGAACTGTAGGCTGTTATGCTAAGTGAATAAGTCAAATAAAGACAGATACCATATGTTTTCACTCATATGACGATCTTGAGAAACTTAACAGAAGACCATGAGGAGGGGAAGGGGAAAAAAATGTTGCAGAGAGGGAGGGAGGCAAACCATAAGAGACTTTCAAACACTGAGAACAAACAGGGTTGATGGAGGGTGGGAGAGAGGGGAAAGTGGGTGATGGGCATTGAGGAGAGCACATGTTGGGAAGAGGACTGGGTGTTGTACGGAAACCAATCTGACAAATTATATTTTTAAAAGTTAGATGTATTATTAAGTCCTTGAGGTAACATGATACTGGACTTAGAAACTAAATAAAATAATAATTTTTTTGTGCTTGGAATATCACTCCATTTTTTTACAACGGATGCTAATTTGATATTTAGCCAATGTAAATGTTTAATAATAGCAAGTGATTAATGAAAACTAAATGGATAACAGAGAAATACATCAATCCATATCTTTCCATCATATTCATATAATTTTAGAGTTTAAAAAGAGACATATACTTCAAACCACAATTTATATTCAGTGACTAATGTTCAGAGGTTAAGAGATTTACTCAAAGTAACATGTAGTTGGTCAGTCAGGGCTTTTGATTCACAGTCCAGGATTTTTCCATCAATCTGTATTGAGTGTTTTCTTTGCCTTTAGCTACTCATAAAATATCAAAATCACCATCTCTTTCAGAAAGTGTCTGTGATTAAACTGGTGTGCTAGGGTGGAAAACAGTTTCTCACACCGGAGTTTATACCTCATTGACAGTTTCCCATGGGAGTCCCAAGTACAGCTGACTGAAGAAAAGAAGGAGAAAGGATAAGAGATTGAAGGAAGTAGAATGAGAGATATTGTTAGAAAGAAAGAACTACTTGAAAGATATGGTAACTGGTTCAGATGAATTGGAGAAGCAAGATAAAGCAGAATAATTCAAGCTAACATAAAATGGATTGATAGTTTTTGATTAGAGCATATACTGATTGAGAAAGACAAAGTATATCCATTTCCAATTAAACAACTCAGATATATTCTAGTTTATCTTTTTTATGATAGTCTGCTATTATTTATTTCCCATAATACTGTGACCCCATGAAAAGACTCCTGCAAGAAATTCAGAGTTTGAAAACTCTCCACTAATAATAATAATAATAAAATTAATATGAACCGGCTTTCAATATGTGTGAGGTGTGTTGTTTCTGTGTGCTTATTGTATTTCCTTTTGATGTTTGGTTTAAGTTAACCAGATTCATAGGACATATTATTTAAAAGGACTCATTCAGTGTTTCCCAGTGTTTCCCAATGAATTATTTCCTGTACTTCATAGACCAAAATAAGCATTATATGCCTAATTTTCATTTCAGGTATCAGCAGGACCAAAACAACACAAATAAAAAATCCTTGATATAAAATGTACTGTGAAATACTGCTCTAAATTGTTTCCAAAACCTCAGAGACAAATGGACAGGTCTTAAGATACAGACACATAAACCAGAAATTATTAAGGAAATCCATCAAATAAGTGAAATTCTAAACTCTTTCATTTTTAAAATTAAATACCTAGACAAGAAGGCGTAGCTTAATAACATCTTAAGAAAGCACTATTCTTTCTGGAATATTAAATCCTACTTTGTGTCAGATAAATGTAGAATTATGTTTACCTTACTTTGGTTTCACTGAGGAAAGTGAATAACTAAATTTCAAGAAAGTGAAATTATAATTAAAATATTATAATTTTTTATGGAAACCTTTCTAATATTAATTCTACTCCCTGGTAGTCCAAGAACACCGAACATAGTATAACCATTTCTTAATAACTGAAATAAGCATTAAAAGTACACTTTATTGTGATGTGCAAGAGTAAAGCTCATGATTGTCTCTTAGTTATTCTATTGCCTGTGTTTAAGTCACATTTTGAGCTGCTATTTCTCCTGCTGCCATTCTAAGTGCCTTTAATACTTTTTCCCCTTGGTTTATTACTTCTAATCCATTCTGAGCCAGAAAAACAGGTAACCAATTGGTATATTAAACCAAAGTCTATGAGAAAAACCATAGTTCAAGACTAAGTTTCATATGTCTGCTATTTTAGGAATTCAAAACTTTACCCCTATTTCTTAGAATGTGTCTATGCTTTTGAAGGTTGAGGTTTTATTTTAATTTTCTGTGAACATTTATATGATGTATTCTAATTTTGCTTAAATTTTGCTTAAATTAAGGCAAGTCTTGCACTTAGAAATGTGTTCATTTTAGAAGATTTATATTGTAAAACCTATAGTTAAACTTTAAGAAAAAAAATGAAGTGTAATGGTAATTTGTTCCCATCAGAAGATAGAATTATCCTTCAAGGTTGAGTGGCTATAATTGGCCATCATATAACTCTCTTGACAAATAGTGCCTTCAGGCAGTGTGGCTATAATAATTGTTCAATTACATACTTTTGGCTTTCAAATGACCAAAGCCATTATTATGGATCACATTAATAGATATACAGACATATTTTAAGCACATGGATAAAATGTTTTTCTTTGGAGTATGAGTTTAGCTTTGAAATTAAGCTGTTTTGTAATTACCTGTAATATTTAGTAATTGTAATTTAATTCTTTTTAATCTAATAATGATAATTACTCTCTAATCAAATAGTTTTACCAATTGCTATCTCTGTCATCCAGTTGAATTTCAACAAGACAAATCCTTGTTGAATTTAATAAAACTGGTAAAAGGGTATTTATTTTTGTTAAAATAAAGATTGTGTATTTCAATAATACATCTAGAATGTGTTGAGTGCATGAGGGATAGATACTCTGAGTACAGAAAAGTTCAAACTACTTGAAGTATTGGTGTTTTTATAAACTCATTTTATTGACTACATATGTTTTCATTGTAAAATTATATTCAAGTCTATAAATATATCCTTAACAAAAATGTTAACTTTTTAACTTTTTGATTTATTATCATCCTTTATATTTGGAAAAGGGAAGGAAGTCTATTTCTTATTTGTCATACTCCCACTGGAAATATTAAGTTGGTTTATGCTACTTTTTTTTCCTTTGCAGAGGAATTCTTTCAAACATGACATTGTATTTTCACAGGAATTATGCCCATTATTCCTGAAGGGCTTTATCCTATGTAACCCATCAGAAGGGTGAAATACCAGAAGACATTTTGAATTAAGTGACAGGTGATTTACCATAGTTGTCATTGCAACCTTGGAATCTGTGCAATATTTACATGTATACATGTGATATTTGGCATTCAGGTTTTGTTATTTATGCAAATAAGGACATATCCAATTTTTTTAAAAAAAACTCACAATGTATTACAAAATTGTAACAGAATCACAAGCTAGATAAAAAAAATTGGAACTGAAGGCAAGAAACTAAACAAAGATACAAGCAGTGACTTTTCAATAAAGGAAAGGTTTTATATCTGAGGCTTTCAAGCCACTAAGGCCAAGTTTACTCTTTTTTAAAAGCAAAATGAAATGTGAATGTTATCTGGAAAATCCTAATGCTTCATTTGATTCCAAGATTCTAAAAGAATTTCAGTTAGAATATCCATAAAAATGAGGAAAAGATCAATTGTCAAATTTTATTTAACTATTCAAATACCTTCAAATTTTCTACAGTTTTGTGTAACTTGCATGTCAAGTGTCTCAATTTATTGACCAGTTGCAATGTATTAATACATTATATATTAAATACATTTAAAATTGTTTTCTATCACTATCACATTTGAAATACATAATCATTCTTGCTTACTAGGATTTAAGACAGTGAAATTTAACTGGGTTTATAAAGCTAGTTTGGTTCATTAGCAAAATTTTTCTGAAATTTAGGTAACAGCCCTTCAAAAAGAAAAATATATAATTACATATTTAAAATAAAACACATTTATGACTTCTTTGGAATGTGTTGAGATGAGTAAATTATAAGATGGAAAAAGACACAGTCCATTCTTAAAAAGAGAGCTCCTCATACATCCTATTGATCTAAATATAAATGGAAATTTGCTTTTATTAAAAATATATAATTCCCATTTTACACTGATGAACACCTCAATAAACAATTTTTCAAATATATATATATTATATATATATATAATTTTAGAAGATACAAACAATATACATGCACGTTTTAGGCTAAACTGTGTTCCCTCAAAATTCCTTCTAACCCCTAGTACCCAAGAATGTTACTGCATTTGGAGATGGGGCCTTTAAAGAAGTAGTTAAAGTTAAATAAGGTCATATGGGTAGGCTTTAATCCAACGTGACTGGTATTCTAATAAGAAGATAAAATCTAGGGGTGCCTGGGTGGCTCACTTGGTTAAGCATCCAACTTCAGCTCAGGTAATGATCTCATGGTTTGTGGGTTCAAACCCCGCATCAGGCTCTATGCTGACAGCTTGGAGCTTGGAGCCTGCTTCAGATTCTGTGTCTCCCTCCTGCTCCTGCTCTGTCTCTGTCAATCTCTCTCTCAAAAATAAATAAACATTAAAAACACTTTTTAAAAAAGAAGATAAAATTTGGGCACATAAAGAGACACCAAAGATTCACATAGAAGGAAGGCTATGTAAAGATGCAGCAAGAAGGTTGCCAAATGCAAGCCAAAGAGAGAGGCCTTAGCTCCAGAACTGTGAGAAAAGATTTCTGTGGTTTGAGCCAATCAATCTGTATTATTTCATTATGGCACTTGTAACCTTGAATATATATATTCATCCTACTATTGAACACTATTCTGCATCTTTTAGCCAAATGATAATATAATATTGAAATTTATTTATTTTTATTTGAGTATAGTTGACACACAACATTACATTAGTTTCACGTATACAATATAGTTATTTGACAAGTCTATATATGACAACCACAAGTGTAGCTACCATTTATTACCATACAATATAATTATAATACCATTGACTATAGTCCCTATGTTGTACCTTTCATCTCAGTGATCCTCTAACCGGAAGCCTGTATCTCCCACTCCTCTTAACCCATTTTGCCCATTCCCCAGCCCCCTTTCTTCTGACAAACATCAGTTTCTTCTCTGTATTTATAGGTCTGATTTGCTTCTTGTTTGTCTTTTAGATTCCACATGTAAGTGAAATCACATGGTATTTGTCTATCTCATTCTGACTTATTTCACCTAGGATAATACCCTCTAGATACATCCATGTTGTCACAAATGCCAAGATCTCTCTCTCTCTCTCTCCCTCCCTCCCTTCCTCCCTCCCTCTTTTGTGGCTGAGTAACATTCCAGTGTGTGTGTGTGTGTGTGTGTGTGTGTGTGTGTGCATGTGTGCATATATATCACATCTTCTTTATCCATTCTTTCACCAATGGACACTCAGGTTGCTTCTACAGCTTGGCTATATAAATCATGCTACAACAAACCCTCCAACAAATGGTTTTAATGTAGATTTTTGTTTTGCACCCATTCTGTTGATTGCTAAATGTAATAGTCTGATCATGATGCTGAATAAATGTGTCTTTTTAAAAATGTGCTGTGTAAGGTTAGTCTACTTTGAAGCCATATTGGTAAACTACACCAACAGTATGAAGTTAGAATTCCTTCAGAGTGATACCAGGTTCCATTTGAAATTTATTTGCAACTTTCTTGGGCACAAAATTTTTTTAAAGTTAAATTTGTCAAATTTATTTGTTAATATACTTTTAGTTGTCTCAGATATTCTTTCTCTTAATTTTGGTGATATTATTTCCCTGAACCTGTCAAGAGAGGACAACCTTGGTGTTTAGCTATTGTTTTAAGTCCAAATGTGAAGTAAGACTTTTTTCCCCATGAACCCAAAATCCAATTTTATTTACATTCATTCCTGAGCACATGGTTTGGGGTTATCTGATACATCTCAGGGAGAGGAAGCTAAAGGCCAGAAGACAGTTATAGGATGAAGGAGAAGACAGGGACAGCAAAGATGGATGTGTCCATCCCCCTCTTCATGTGTCCTCCAGGGGTTCACATGTATCCCTGGGGAGAGGTGTTGGTAAGTTCTCATTCAAGATTTGGGTTTGGATACACCAAGTCCAATGAGTCCAGCCAAGCCCGTCATGCCTATGGTCATGCCTTCATCAATTCTGAGTCAGAATCCAATCCAACAATATATCTCTTCAGTGTAAGAATAGACCCGTCTTGTGATTTATTTTGTTTAAATGCAGTAGTCCTCAAGCAAGATGGCATCACTCTCCTCTTCAGCACGCGGTGGGCAGACGCTACATAGGGTGCAAAAATCTTTTCAAATTAGTGTTTTCATTGTCTTTGGGTAAATACTCAGTAGTGAAATTATTGGATAATATGGTATTTATATTTTTAAAATTTTGAGGAACCTCCATACTGCTTTCTACAGTGCCTATACCAATTTACACACCTGACAGTACATGAGAGTTCCTTTCTCTCTACATTCTTTATTAACACTTGTTATTTCTTATTTTAGCTATTTTGACAAGCATAGATGATATCTTATTGTGGTTTTGATTTGAATTTCCCTGATAATTTGTGACATTGGCCATCTTTTCTTGCGTCTGTTGGCCATCTGTATGTTTTCCTTGGAAAAATATCTATTCATTTTCCGAAAGAAAAAAAAGGTTTTAAGTCTAATTTATCACTGATGACAGTTTTCACTGACATAAACTCTTCAGAAAGCAATGACTAATATTCTGAAAATTTAAAAATATACATATATAATTATATATTATTTAAATCTTAGGTATATGCCCAAGTAAAAAGAGTCCATATGTGTACAAGGAGGCATTCCTACGTTGTTTGCCATAGCAAAACCCATGAAAATCAATCAAAACACCCATCAGTAGAGGTACATATAAAAATATTACAGTATATAAATACAATAGAATAATAACTATATATGTTAAAATTAGAGAAATAAGTCTGTATATATTAACATTAATATATGTGAAAAACACATTAAGGTGAAAGAGCAAACTGTATAATGAAACAAGCAGTATAAATGCCATTAATACAAATTTAAAACATACAAATACCAAAAGCAAATAACATATATTTTTTCTTATATACATATATACTATAGAATATTAAATGTATTATAATTGTAAATGCATTCACAATAGTGATATGTTTTGGTGAGGTTGAAAGAATATTTGGATTAAAGAAAAAAATTTAAACAATGTTCTCTATGTTAAATACACATATGATATGAATTCAATAATGAAAAAAGTTTTCATTAATATAAAATGATTTTGTTAATTTTAAAAAGTAATATCATGGGTATCTGTTGCAGTTTTTAACATATTTCCCAAAATTTTTGTGAATATAAATAAAGAACAGAAAAAAGAATCCTAACAGGATAATTGCATTATATTTAGAACCAATGAAAATTTCCACAGTGACTAAAAACCAAGATCTAACTGGAGAAACTTCCTGTAAGTTTTGAATTTTCAGTTTGTGTGACCCCGTGCTCTAGGCATTGTTATGCTATTTAAATGCAATTGACATCAATTAAAATAGCATGAATAAAAAATAGTAAATGTAAGTGTGGCATTACTTAAGATTGAATAGCCATTATTCAGGTCATTTTCTGAAAATACTTTTTTGTATGTTTCTGTCATTTATTTAGAATAAGGAGGAGTGTTTTGTTTTGTTTTTTTCATTTATGTCTGTTCTGGCCTGATTGCTTTCTGAGTGTGAAGAGAAGCCTGCTGAAATGTATATAGAGGTATGAACTGTTGAGTCAAAGGATGAGCCTTACTGGGAATTTAACAGGTAGTTTCTACTAGGTTAGCACATGATCTTCTAAATTTCTTATGGATGAAAGTGATGTGTGTAATACACTAAGCCTTTCCTGAAGTTTAAAATTAGAGTTGATCTTGCTTAAAATGCAAGATTTGCAATCTACCTTAAAGTAAGGTGTTATTGTAGTAATTTACCAACCTTTACAAAATCAATAGTCATTTCTAGCCTATCCAGCTCTCCCAATTTTTGCATTTTTGACATTTTTGCAGAACTATCTTCTAGCATCTCTGTAGTAATTCGCATTGATTGCAATGTACTTGATCAGAGACAAAGCAATAAACTGCAGGCCCCACTGCTGCTAAAGTCAGCAAATAATCCAGCTATGGTTTCATTTTCTGCTTTTGCTTTTTAAAACCTTTTTTTTTTTTAAGTTTTGTGTTAGGGAATTTTTGTGCTCTTGAACTTAGATACCATCTTCACACCAGGCTTGGCTAAACCATCTAAGCTAAGTTCATTATCCCAAATGTTAATAATTGTATTTCAATAATGGCTTTCATTAAAGTACCTCCAGGCGCTTAACACACATTAATTAAGGTACAGCACGCCCCTGTGAAGTAGGTCAAGATTATTATATCCTCTGAGACTCAATGAGGTTACTGACTGAAGGTCATGGAGCAAATTAACAACCAAGTATGTAGTAGAAGACCACAGTTTGAACTCAATTCTTGTTTTATCTCTTAATATTAAATTTGGTTTCCTAAATGCTATCTGCGTTTCATTTGCCTTTAATTATAAAGAAGTAGAAAACAATAATTCAAACACTATGAAACTTAAAATATATAACTAAAGGTAGCTTAACCAATTCAGATCTACACAAGATTGATCAATTTATGTCACAATTTTTAAACATTGTTGGGGTTTTATGCTTATTGTTCCTGACAAATAATTAATCTTACCACTTGGATTTTAAATATTAAAGCTCTTTATTCTTATGTATAATTTTATCATAAATTCCCCGAGGAAAGTATATTTATCTATGGTTAAATTACTCATTTTACTTCCTACAGAAGCTAAGTCAGTACTCATAATTACATGTAATGAATAGCTGATCACTGTCATACCCTGGCAGGAACTAAATTAAATAATTAATAAATAAAGAATTGCTTTTTGATGGAATATTTGGTACTACCTATTTGGAAAAATATTTCCATTTGACAGACATTTTATTATAGAGCACTAGAGCAGAGTTCAGAGAAAACTCCTCTGGAAAAGGTTTGGTAAAGTGACACTAAAAGGATGGAAAGATTGCAACACACTCATACATATTCAGGCAACAATATTAGGACTTGTATTTAGAAAGATAAAAGTTATGAAAGATACTAAATTTTACAAAACCAAGAATAGTGTGGCAAAAAGTGTTCAGGGCTTTGAAATGGGACGATACCCTTCCTTGGATTTTCAAAGAAGCATCTTAGAACCATGGCATATATCTATTGAAATAGCAGGCAATAATCATATGATGAATGTGTTAATCTTCCAAAAATGCCAATAGTGGAAAGCTTAAAAGATTCAAAATTATTTTAGATCATTCCATAGTGATAGTTTAATATATTTTTAAGTTTATTTATTTTTGAGAGAGAGAGGAAAAAAGGAGCAAGAAAGAAAGATAGAGAGAAAGAGAGAGAGAGAGAATAAGTGGATCAGGGGCAGAGAGAGAGAGTATCTTAAGCAGGGTTCATGCTGTCAGCACAGAGCCCCACGTGAAGCTCAAACTCAGGAACCATGAGATATGACCTGAGCCAAAATCAAGTCAAAGGTTTAACTGACTGAGTCACCCAAGCACCCCTCCATTGCAATAGTTTAAATTTATACATAATTCACTGGATTACAGAGGTTTTAGGAAACCAACCATGTTGTAAAGTTTATTGTTTATTTAAAAAATGTCTCTATGGGTTGGTTATTTATAGAGCTTACACCTTGAACATTAGATACTGAAAAATCATACGGATATATATGTCCATATATATATATATATATATGATGACTGTCCACATAGAACATTTAACTAATTTGTTTTTAAATTTTTTTTAAATTTATTCATTTTTGAGAGAGAGACAAACTGCGAGTGGGGGAGGGGCAGAGAAAGAGAGAGAGAGATAGACAGACAGACAGAATTCAAAGCAGGCTACAGGCTCTGAGTTGTCAGCACAGAGCCTGACGCGAGCTTTAACCCACCAGTGGTGAGATCATGACCTGAGCTGAAGTCGGATGCTTAGCCAACTGAGCCACCCAGCGGCCCCCATTTAACTAATTTGAATAAATCACTTGGTCATCCACTATGTTGAAGCAAAGATTCACCATTTTCCCTGACAGCTGATGGTCTGTTTTATCACCCAAGCTCTCAACTTCTATATCAAATTTTTGTTATAGGACAGAATGATCTTTGTGTTTAGTGGTTAAATATCATAGCTATGCCTATGGGTAAACAGACTTCTAAATCTTTGTATATTTAGTTTTAATCACTTCTTAATTCAATTAAAATATTCTGCATTATTTATTTTCCTCTTCTTGGGGTTTTCTTATACTATAGATAATTTTGTTTTCTTCCTTTTCATTGGTCCCTCAAAAAATAAGTTAAAAAAAGGTATAAATACCTTTTTGCATGAAAACTTAAATGGGTAGAAAACCTTAATGCAGAATACGATACTTATATATAACATATAGATAACAACATTGATGATTAAGTGACTTGATTTCTAAAGGCTCATTTCACCAAGGAGCGTTTCCTTAGTACTTAGTCATCTTAGAAGAACCTAGTCAAGGACTACATGACAGGCACTAGACTCTATGCTTCTCTCCTAATCTGTACCAAACATCTAGCAAATTACCCATTCATTATTTTTCAACTACAAAGTTGGTAATGGGTGAGTAACAATATCTACTAAATTTATAACATTTAGAGTTTCATATGGCAAGCTCTGGCTCACATTTGTGGGCCAGCAAATATGAAGAAAACCATGGAAAAACTCTAAAACTAAATTCTTTTGTTAAATGTTTATTTATTTTTGAGAGAAAGAGACAAAGCACAGGCAGGGGAGGAGCAGAGAGAGAGGGAGGCACAGAATGTGAATCAAGCTCCAAGTTCTGAGCTGTCACCACAGAACCCAACATGGATCTTAACTTGTGAACTGCGAGATCATGACCTGAGCCAAAGTTGGACTCTTAACTACTGAGTCACCCAGGTACCCCACTTGAAAAATAAATCTAAAATAAAAATCAACATTTGTAGCTTTATTTAAAACAGAACTGACTAAAAAATTCAGTGATGTCATAACACTGAAAAACATAGTCTATGGTATAGGCTACATATAAATAAAGAAAACCTACTAACCATTCCAGGAGGTGAGAGAGTACTCAATAGTAAATTATATAGCAAGTACAGTTTTCAAATTATTATTGCATGTCAGTTATGAACAAACTAGTGTGAGCTGAGTAAAGAATGTGGAGGAAGGGGTGTTGGGAAACAGTGAAAAATGTTAATTTCAAATAGTTAATATTGAACTCTTATTTCTGTATGTGTGTTGAAGTAGTTATTTTATAAAGGCCAAAAGAATGTGAAGAAAAATATCAAGGATGGCTGCATATTAATGTACAGAATGTTAATTAGCTTCCCTTATTCTTTGATAAGACTTAATAAAACCATATATTTTATTCTGGCCATCACATGAAGATAAAATGAGATAAGAGGGAAATCATAGAATGGAAAAATTAACTCATTTTGAGCACCTTGTAGGTAGAAAAGTGGTATAGTAGTACAGTGTTATAGAAGTGGTAAAATAAATTTAAAAAAAAAAAGAGAGTTAATTTCATTGACTGGAATTGTTGAGAAAATATCATCCAAAACTGAACCTTTAATTTTATTGTAGACAACCACAAAAAGTGTTTTTAAATAAATAAAAATATACAAGAAGACAGATGTGACATACCTGCTTGAGCTCCTGAGTAAAGTTACAGTAAATGAAGCAATGATTCTCCGAAGCAGCAGAACTCTTTTTCTGTTATTTCTTGTAGGAAATTCTGCTGAGACTTCTACCAGTTACCCTTTTGGAAGGGCATATTAAACTTCATTAAATGATTTTAGAGCACACACACACACTTTACAGAAGTCTGTGCCAGAACAGTGTAATGCTTAGAATTAAAGAGGAAATTTGTCATTGTGTACAGTTTTCTTGGCATAGAAATTAGATTTGGGATGAAACTCCCTGAGACAGAGCAGCAACTGGCTCTTATTTCTCTCCTTTCTATAGATAAATCTAATGATGGCATATGGCTAAAACTTGACACACTGACAGAGAGGAAATTTGTCCAGAAAGTGTCTCCTATTGGAAAAGAGAAAAAAATCCCGTTCTCAAAATCACCATACAGAGACGGCAAAGTCATGGTCCTTGCTTCCAAAGGATTTATACTTGAAGAAAGATAGAGATATAGACATATAAATAGCTACTCTGAATACAAAGAAATATTACTAATCTCAAAATAAAATATGTAATGTACTATACAAATAAAGACAAAGAAGTCATGAATTTTGATGACCATCAATAATGGTTTCACTGAAGAGATAGTACTGAAGTAGTTTTTGAGGTGGGTACTAAAGATATGGATTTAAAAGTAATAAGCACAAGGGTGCCTGGGTGACTCAGTTGGTTAAGCGATCAACTTCAGCTCGGGTCATGATCTGGCAGTTTTGCGAGTTTGAACCCCACATTGGGCTCTGTGCTAACAGCTCAAAACCTGGAGCCTGCTTCAGATTTTGTGTATCCCTCTCTCTGCCCCTCCCATGCTCATGTTTTGCCTCTCTCTGTCTCTCAATAATAAATAAATGTTAAAAAAATAAAAATAAAAATAATGAGCATATAAGAAAATGAAGCCAAGGGTGTGAAGAATAAAATAAAGGATGGAAAGAGAAGGAATAAAATTTTAGAACATTAGAGAATATCTATAATTAAAATGTGAATAAAGGCAGATCAAACAGAATGGGAACTAGGAGAGAAACATATCTCATAAAAGAAGGTGTGAGAAGAGAATATTAAGAAAAAGGTGCACTAATGAAATTTTGGTGAGAGATAATCAAAATACAGTAAACAAAGTTGGCTGATAAACGTGATAATTAACTTATTATTATATTCCATGAAGCTAAGGTAGTGTTTAGTAAAGAGGTTTATAAATAAAAAATATTCATCATTTTTTGTGAGCACAAGGAGACACAGAAGATAGCTTGAGATGGATGCTGTCCCAAATAAGTTTTATAATCACTTATTCTCAGTGAAGATATTTAAAAATTATTGGGCTAAATAGCTTAGTAAAGCCTAGAGGCAATGGAAGATAATGAGATACAGAAACAAACACATATACCCATGTTCAGAGATTTGTGATGAGGTATGAAAGGATATAGATCAATAGAAAAGACGTTTCTTCTGAATTAGATTGGATGAAAGATTGAAACAATATATGGAGATGCAGTGAAGAAGAAAGCTGAAAGAGTTCACACTGGGCAGTTTCCTTTTTCTTAGTTAAGGGGGAAGAGGAGGAGATCAAATTTTATTGGAATTTAAAAGTAATGAGAAAAATGTAAAACATTGACAGGGAGGGTTGAGATAATTAGATAAAATAACTGAACAGCATTGTAGGACTTGGCTGAGGAAAGTCGATGTGGAATTGTTTTCTAAAACTTCTCTGACTTCTAAGCATCTCTCCTGTTCAGGCACCTGAGATCAGGAGCAGAGTACATGGACATTTTATTTGATCGAGGTTAAGAAGCCAGCCAATGAAGGTGTTAAAAGCAGGAAGGATTTCAAAGAAAATAAGGAGAGTGAGGGACTTGGGTGGCTCAGTCGCTTAAATATCTGACTTTGCCTCAGGTCATGATCTCAGGGCTTTTGAGTTCAGTTCGAGCCCCATATCGAGCTCTGTACTGACAGCTCAGAGTCTGGAGTCTGCTTTGGATTCTGTGTCTCCCTCTTTCTCTGCCCCTCCCTGGCTTGTGATCTGTCTTTCTCCCTCAAAAAATAAATAATCATTGGGGCGCCTGGGTGGCTCAGTCTGTTAAGCGTCCAACTTCGGCTCAGGTCATGATCTCCCAGTTGGTGGGTTCCAGCCCCACACTGGGCTCTGTGCTGACAGCTAGTTCAGAGCCTGGAGCCTGTTTCAGATTCTGTAACTCCCTCTCTCTCTGACCCTCCCCTGCTCACGCTGTCTCTCTTTCTCTCTCTCAGAAATAAATAAAACATTAAAAATTTTTTAAAATCATTAAAAAAGTAAAAACAAAATAGAAACACAATTTGGAAGAGGGGCATGAGGTGGATGATGCCAATAGAAAGGATGAAAATTTGAAAATATAGTTGGACTACAGTGTGAGCTTCTTTTTAAAATTTTTTTAAATTTATTTATTTTTGAGAGAGAGAATGACAGTAGACTAGTAGATTAGTAGACTGAGCCACCCAGGTGCTCCTTGTCGTGGGGGTAATTATTTTTGAAATGATCTTGCTTGGAAACCTTTGAGCTTCATATTTCTTTTTTTTTTAATTTTTCTTAATAGTTTATTTATTTTTGAGACCGAGAGAGACAGAGCATGAGTGGGGGAGGGGCACAGAGAGAGGGAATCACAGAATCTGAAGCAGGCTCCGGGCTCTGAGCTAGCTGTCAGCACAGAGCCCGATGCGGGGCCCATCCCACGAACTGTGAGATCATGACCTGAGCCAAAGTCAGACGCTTAACCAACTGAGCCACCCAGGAGCCCAAGCTTCATATTTCTGAATATCTGTATCCCTACCATATTTGGAAAGTTTTCAGCCATTATTTTTCTAAATCATCTTAGTGTCCTTTTCTCTCTTTCTTCTCCTTCTACGACTCACATAATGCATATATTCATTTCTTGATAGTAATCCATTGGTCCCATGATCCCATATGTTTTTTTCCCCCCTTTTGTTTCATTAACTGGTTACATTCAAATAACTGGTTGTTGAGTTTGCTGGTTGTCCTGAATATTTGAATTTGCTTTTGCAGCTTTCTATTGGATTTTTAAGTTCTGTCATATTCTTCAGTCTCGGGAGTTTTGTTTTATCATGGTTTCTATTTCATTAAAAGTAATTCTGTTCATGAGTTGTTTCCCTAATTTTGTTTAGCTGCTTATCTGTGTTCTGCATCTCACTGAGCTTCTTTAAGATGATTATTTTGAATTATTTTTACCAATTTGTAGATCTATCCTTTTGGAGTCAGTTACTGGAGATTTATTAGTTTCCTTTGATGATGTCATGTTTACCCATGTAGCTGTGCAATGGTGTCTGTGCATTTGATGGAGCAAATACCTCTTCTAGTCTTTACAGACTGTTTTCAGCTAGTAAAGGCTTTCTCCTTCCAAGTCCCCAAGCCGATGGTATTATCTCCAGGATCACAGTCACATAAGGTTGGAGCCATGTCATGTGGCTGCTGCTGGATCCACAGTGAGATCTGTAGTTGGTGGGCCTCTTACCAGGAGCTTGGGTATACATGGATTCTGTCTGGTCTTTGGGTGGATAACATTGCCTTGAAACTTTGGTCAGTTAGGCAAGCACTGGGATAAAAGTAAATATCAGGGTCTATAGATGTTAGGCCTGTTTCCAGATGTGAAGATCAATATGGTTCACAATGGGTCCCTTGGAGGGCTTCCGACATGTCACTCATTAAGTGAGTTCTTGTACAAGCAAGATTGACAGAGCACTACAGCTGAGAGGAGCTGAAACCAAGGTACAAGTCTGCTTAAAAGTCCTAATCCAGGACTAATGTCTGCAACCCTACACTCCAGGGACCTTGATGGAAATGACTTCTCTTGGATTTCTGGGTAGTCAGGACTGCTGCCAGAGCTCAGCTGAGAGAACCTGGAACTGAGTCACAGGGCTGCTTGAAGATTTGTGGGCAGACTGATGTCCATAGTCCTGCTCCAGGAGTTCAGATAGGTGTGTCTCCCACCTGGTTTTGGGGTGGACAGAACTACTGACAAATTGGGATTGTAGCTGAGTCATAGTCTGCTTCAGGGTCTATAGCCAGGACTGAGGTCAGCATGTCTTTTACCCAGGGCACTGGTGGGCATGATTCCTGTCAATTTCCTTGGCAGATGGTGCTAGTGACAGGCCTAGGCTAAACAGGGATGTAGAGGAGTCCATAATGCCTGAGGCTGTTTACAGATCTTTAGCCAGGACCACAGTGACCAATTGTACCAACTAGACATGGACCCACCTTCTTGAAACAGGCTCCCGTGGTCTTAGGCTTATTTCATAATCTCCTACATGGATCACAGAGCCTCCACGAGAGCACTTTTATTCATGGATGGTCTAATCACAAGTTTTCCTCCCCACTCCATTCTGGCAGATAAGGTCTGTTAGCAAAGCAACCCTCTTTATCAAAGAAACCAAGCAGAATTCCTTCTTATTCCAGAATAGCAGGTCTCAATTCCTTGCTCAACTACAGAATTATTTGAAAAAGCAATCATACTTTCAGATAAGAACTAGGGGATACTTCATCCTCTTGATACTATAAAGCCTGACTCACACAGCTCCCAGTTTTCTATTCATTGTTTGTGATCACAGTCCCTGTGTGGCACTGCATAGTATACAATGTTTTCTTCTCTAGGGCTGTGAGTGCTATCAATCTCATTTGTTGATTGATTGTGCTATATGTTCATCCATTCTTGTAACACAGGGTGGGAATTTCTCCCTCTTTAATGGTGATTTAAATGGGAGGGGGGAAAGGATATCCAGTGTATTGTAGGATTTTTAAAATTATCCCTAGTGTTTATTCCCTACATGCCAGTAACACTCTTCCAGTCATGATAATCAAAAAGTCCACAGACATTTCCAAATGTTTCTATGATAAAATACAAAAGCCCAAAGCATAAAATAGGAAAAAAATGAAAAATTATGAATGAATATCATATTTTTTAGTGCTAAAGTTAAAAGAAAGAAGAAAGGTAGGCAGACTCAGAAAATAATTACAATCAAAAGACTTGAATCCAGAACATACATATAATATTATGTGTATTATATATAATTTATATATACATACACAAACATGTATAATTAGTTATAGATTAAGTATATCATTAACATATGAATTATTACATAAAATAACATGCTCTTATATACGTGTAATCTCTAATAATTAAGTAATAATAAAATAGGGAAAACATTTAAAAGATACTTTTTAAAAAGATCATATGTTGACTGTTTACAAACACTTGAAAAGATGCTCAACATTATGAATCACAAATGACATGCAAATTAAACCAGAATGAGATACCACCACAAATGAAAAAACTAAAATGACTAAGTGTACAAAAATGTTGGCAAGAGTGTGGAACAACTAGCACTTTCATACACTGCTGGTAAAAATGTTAAATTTTAAAGTCATACTGGAAAATGACTTGGTACCTAAAATGTTTAAAGCACTTAACATAATATTCTCCTGTTCCATCCACGTTTCTGCAAATGGCAGAATTTCATTCTTTCTCATTGCCAAGTAGTATACCATTGTATATATAAACCACATCTTCTTTATCCATTCATCAGTTTTGAGGAGGGCACTTGTTGGAATGAGCACTGGGTGTTGTAGGGAAGCCAATTTGATAATAAATTATATTAGAAATAATAAACAAATAAATAAATAATAAAATAAAATATATTATCAACACTGAAAAATTTTTAAGAAATGTTTAAAGCAAACATTTATATGTATAGCACAGTCCACTTCTGTTCTACTTGTAAGTGTTTACCCCAAGAAACAAAAATACAACCACATTCAGACTTGTATACAAATGTTACTGGGAACTTTTCTTATAATAATCAAAATCTAAATACAACTCAAATGTCCATCAACATCCTAGCAGATGACTACATTTTGGTTTCTGCAAACAATAGAATGCTACTCAGCAACAAAAAGGAGTGAAATATTGAATACACAATAACATAAACCAAAAACTTATTATGCTGAGACAATAAAATGCCAGAAAAAAAGACTCACATACTGGATTTTGGGGAAGATAGTGGAGTAGTAGGAGCTTAAGCTTATCCTCTCCCACATTTAGAACTAGATATCATCCACACCCAAGTCAATAAACCAGAAAGCAGTCTGAAACCTGGCAGAACAAAATTCACAACTAAATATAGATAAGAAGCTGGGTCTGAAAGCTTATGAAGGTCAGAAAAGCATAGGGAGGCTGCCCCCAGGAGGGAGGGAGCTCTACACTTGGAGAAGATAAAGAAACAGGCCCTCACACCAAGGAACTCACATGGGACAGACTAATGCCCATAACATTTTGCCTTGAAAACTAGAGGGGCTGAATTCCATGAGTCTGTAAAAGCAGTGGGACTTGGAGCTTTATTATTTTTTTTTTAATTTTATTTATTTCTAGGAGAGAGAGGAGACAGCATGAGCAGGGGAGGATCAGAGAGAGAGGGAGACACAGACTCTGAAATAGGCTCCAGGCTCCGAGCTGGCAGTCAGCACAGAGCCCGACGCGGGGCTCGAACCCACGAACCGCGAGATCATGACCTAAGCGAAAGTCGGACGCTTAACCGACTAAGCCACCCAGGCACCCCATGGGACTTGGAGCTTTAAAAGTCAGCTGACTCAGCACTGAGTGAGCCAGGAAGGCAAGATGGGTCACCAGCCTTAAAAGCAGCCTGCACAGAAAAGCAACATAAAAATGGCAGTTTATGCAATACTGGAGGCAAACGGGAGACAGATATGTTCATACTGATCTTGGAGAATATTGGAGGGCTTGTCTGACAATAAAACATCCCCCAACATAAACACAGAGCCACTTGTGGAAGGGAGGGTTGCAGAAATATTTGTAGCCTTGGCCCAAGGCTAAGGGCAAGTTTTGTTAAAGCTGGGAGTATGCCCCAACCAGCCAAAGGTTAACAACTGCCACCACACATCCTGCCAAACTACAACACACAGCTATGTGCCCTCAACTACCAAGATGTGCTGCACCCAGTCACCAGGTGCACAGCTGCTGCTATGTGCACAACCTAGCTGCCACCATGTCCAAATGAAAAAACCCAGCCACCATCATATGTCAGGCTCAGCTGCCAGGTGTGGCTGCTGCAATATGCCCCACCCAGCTGCTGCACTAGCCCAGTCACAGGCTCCAAGTCACCCACACACACTGGACCCAGCCCCACCCAGCCATCATCTGACACTATGCCCAGCCTCATGCCAGTGGCTGCCCTGGTACTAGGCCCCACCTACCACAGCACTTCAGGCAATCCAGCATATTACTACTGTCACAATGCAAATTTTTCTAAGACCAATTATGTGTTCACAAGTTCTCTGGTGGGCCACCTCAGAGGTGGCCTGCCTGGATCCCACTAATACCAAAGAGAGCAAGCACAGCCCACAATGGACAGAGTCAGAGCAGACAACTGCACTGAAAGAAAAAAGTGACTCAGACACAAAAGCATGGCACAAACAACTATCCTGAATTATTATGATCTGGTGAACAGGGAACACTGAACTGCAGGACACTCCAGGACCTCCTTTTCATAAACGCAATACTTTCAGTAGAAAAACACATAGGTGACGTACTTAAAATATAGAAATTGACAGAGAGCCAGACAAAAGGAGGAGGCAAAACAATTTATCCCAAATGAAAGAACAAGATAAGGCCATGGCCATAGATGTAAGTAACATGATATAAGTAACATAATTGATAGAATTTATTTTTTTTCTTTTATAGTTTATTGTCAAGTTAGTTTCCATATAACACCCAGTGCTCATCCCGAAAAGTTCCCTCCTCCATGCCTATCACCCCTCTTCCCCACCCACATCAGCCCTGTTTGTTCTCAGTATTCAAGAGTCTCTTATGGTTTGCCTCCCTCACACCCCCCAACTAATTTTCCCCTCTCCCTCCCCCATGGTCCTCTGTTAAGTTTCTCCTGTTCCACGTATAAGTGAAAATATATGGTATCTGTCATTCTCTGCCTGACTTATTTCACTTAGCATAACACCCTCAAGTTCCATCCACATTGCTACAAATGGCCAGATTTCATTCTTTCTAATTGCCATGTAGTATTCCATCGTATAGATAAACCACATCTTCTTGATCCATTCGTCAGTTGAAGGACATTTAGGCTCTTTCCATGATTTGGCTATTGTTGAGAGTGTTGCTATAAACATTGCGGTACATGTGCCCTATGCAACGGCACTCCTGTATCCCTTGCATAAATTCCTAGCAGTGCTACTACTGGGTCATAAGGGAGCTCTATTGCTAATTTTCTGAGGAACTTCCACATTGTTTTCCAGAACAGCTGCACCAGTTTACATTCCCACTAACAGTGTAGGAAGGTGCTCGTTTCTCCACATCCTTGCCAGCATCTAGAGTCCTCTGATTTATTCATTTTAGCCACTCTGACTGGCGTGAGGTGATATCTCAGTGTGGTTTTGATTTGTATTTCCCTGATGAGGAGGGATGCTAAGTATTGTTTCATCTGTCTGTTGGCCATCTGGATGTCCTCTTTGGAGAAGTGTCTGTTCATGTCTTCTGCCCATCTCTTCACTGGATTATTTGTTTTTCAGGTGTAGAGTTTGGTGAGTTCTTTATAGATTTTGGATACTAGCCCTTTATCTGATATGTCATTTACAACTATCTTTTCCCATTCTGTCAGTTGCCTATTAGTTTTGTGGGTTATTTCCTTTGTTGTGCAGAAGCTTTTTATCTTGACGAGGTGCCAGTACTTCATTTTTTGTTCTTGATTCCCTTGCTTTTGGAGATGTGTCAAGTAAGAAATGGCTGTGGATGAGGTCAAGGAGGATGTCTCCTGCTTTCTCCTCTAGGGTTTTGATGGTTTCCTGTCTCACATTCAGGTCCTTCATCCATTTTGAGTTTATTTTTGTGTATGCTGTAAGAAAGTGGCCTAGTTTCATTCTTCTGCATGTTGCTGTCCAGTTCTCCTAGCATCATCTCTTAAAGAGGCTGTCTTTTTTCATTGGATACTCTTTACTGCTTTGTCACAGATTAATTGGCGATATATTTGTGGGTCCAATTCTGGGTTCTCTATTCTATTCCATTGGTCTATGTGTCTGTTTTTGTGCCAATACCATACTGTCTTGATGATGACAGCTTTGTAGTAGAGGCTAAATTCTGGGATGGTGATGCTCCCTTTTTGGTTTTCTTCTTCAATATTACTTTGGCTCTTCGGGACCTTTTGTGGTTCCATACAAATTTTAGAATAGTTTGTTTTGAGAAGAATGCTGGTGTAATTTTGATTGGGATTGCATTGAATGTGTAGATTGCTTTGGGTAGTATTGACATTTTAACTATATTTATTCTTCCGACCCATGAGCTTAGAATGTTTTTCCATTTCTTTGTGTCTTCTTCAATTTCCTTCGTAAGTTTTCTATAGTTTTCATCATACAGATCTCTTATATCTTTGGTTAGGTTTATTCCTAGGAATTTTATGGTTTTTTTGTGTGTGAAATTGTGAATGGGATCAGTTTCCTGATTTCTCTTTCTCTTGCTTCAATATTGGTGTCTAAAAATGCAACCAATGTCTGTACATTGATTTTGTACCCTGCGACTTTGCTGAATTCATAGATCAGTTCTAGAAGGCTTCTGGTGGAGTCTGTCGGGTTTTCTATGGAGAGTATCATGTCATCTGCGAAAAGTGAACGTTTGATTTCTTCTTTGCCATTTCTGATGCCTTTTATTTCCTTTTGTTGTCTGATGGCTGATGCTAGGACTTCCAACACTATGGTAAACAACAGTGGTGAGAGTGGACATCCCTGTCGTGTTCCTGACCCTGATCGGGGGAAAGCTCTCCGTTTTTCTCCAATGAGGATGATGTTAGCTGAGGGCTTCTCATAGATGGCTTTTATGATGTTTAAGTAACTTCGTCCTATCCCGACTTTCTCCAGAGTCTTTATTAAGAAGGGATGCTGCTGTATTTTGTCAAATGCTTTTTCTGCATCTATCGACAGGATCATATGGTTTTTAACTTTTCTTTTGTTGATGTGATACATCATATTGATTGATTTGCGAATATTGAACCAGCCCTGTAACCCAGGAATGAATCCCACTTGAAATTGGTGGATCATTCTTTTTATGTGCTGTTGGATTCAATTTGCAAGTATCTTGTTGAGGATTTTTGCATCTGTATTCATCAAGGATATTGACCTGTAGTTTCTTTCTTTCTTTTTTTTTTTTCTGGATCTCTGGTTTGGGAATCAAAGTGATGCTGGCTTCATAAAAAGAGTCCAGAAGTTTTCCTTCAATTTCTATTTTTTGGAATAGCTTGAGAAGAATTGGTATTAATTCTTTTTTAAATGTCTGGTAGAATTCCCCAGGAAAGTCATCAGGTCCAGGGCTCTTATTTGTTGGGATATTTTTGATAACTGATTCGATTTCTTCACTAGTTATGGGTCTATTCAGATTTTCTGTCTCTTCTCATTTGAATTATGGAAGAGTGTGTGTGGTTAAGAATTGGTCCATTTCTTCTAGGTTGTCCAGTTTGTTGGCATATAATTTTTCACTGTATTCTCTGATAATTGCTTGTATTTCTGAGGGAGTGGTTGTAATAAATCCATTTTCATTCGTGATTTCTTCTATTTGCGTGCTTTCTCTTTTCTTTTTGAGAAGCCTGGTGAGAGGTTTCTCAATTTTATTTTTTCAAGAAACCAACTTTTGGTTTCATTGATCTGTTCAACTTTTTTGGGATGTTCTATATTGTTTATTTCTTCCTTGATTTTTATTATTTCTATTCTTCTGCTGTGTTTGAGTTGCTCTTGATGCTCTGTTTCTAGTTCCTTTAGGTTCGTTGTTAGATTTTGTATTTGCCCTTTTTCTAGTTTGTGATCTGAAAGTGTGCATGGTATTATCTCAATTCTTTTATTTTTATTGAGAGCTGCTTTATGACCCAGTATGTGATCTATCTTGGAGAATGTGTCTTGCACACTTGAGAAGAAAGTGAATTCCATAACTTCAGGATGTAGAGTTCTAAATATATCTGTCAATCCATGTAGTCCAATGTGTTGATCAGGTCCATTGTTTGTTTAGTGATTTTCTGTCTGGTTGTTCTATCTATAGCTGTAAGTGGAGTATTAAGCTCCCCTGCTATTATTAGTATATTCTTATCAATAAGACTTTTTCTGTTTTTGATTAATGTTGTTATGTATTTGGGTGCTTCCAAATTTTGTGTGTAGACATTTATAATTGTCAGCACTTCCTGATGGATAGACCCTGTAATTATTACATAATGCCCTTCTTTATCTCTTTTTACTGCCGTTATTATAAAGTCCAGTTTTTTCCGATATAAGTATGGCTCTCCAGCTTTCTTTTGACTTCTAGTAGCATGATAGATATTTCTCCATCCCCTTACTTTCAATCTGAAGGTGTCCTCAGGTCTAAAATGACTCTCTTGTAGAGGGCAAATAGATGGATATTGTTTTTTATCCATTTTGGTACCCTGTGTCTTTTGATTGGAGCATTTAGTCCATTTACATTCAGTGTTATTATTGAAAAATATGGGTTTAGATTCCTTGTGTTCTCTGTAGGATTCATGTTTGTAGTGGTGTCTCTGGTACCTTGTGTTCCTTGCAACATTTCCCTCATAGAGTCCTCCTTAAGATTTCTTGTAGGGCTGGTTTAGTGGTGATGAATTCTTTGAATATTTGTTTATTTTGGAAAACCTTTATTTCTCTCTCTCATCTGAATGACAGGTTTTCTGGATAGAGGAATCTTGGCTGCATGTTTTTCCTGTTCATCACATTGAAGATTTCCTGCCATTCTTTTCTGGCCTGCCAAGTTTCAATAGATAGTTCTGTCACTACTCTGGTAGTTCTCCCTTTGATAGAGAATTTAAAGGAATGATCAAAAGGATATTCACTGGACTTGAGAAGAGAGAGGAAAACATGAGTGATACCCTTAATACAGAGATAAATAATAACATAGCAGACATAAAGCATTCAGTAAACGAAATGATAAACATACTTTATGGTATGTATAGCAGAATGGAGAAAGCAGAGTAAGAAATTAATGTCCTAGAAGACAATGTAATGGAAAATAATCAAGCTGAACAAAAGAAAGAATAAAAATTACATGAAATGAGGGTGGACCTATGGAACTCAGTGACTCCAACACATGTAATAACATTTGTATTATAGGAGTCCCTTAATAATAAGAGAGAGATAAGAGGACAAAAATATATTTGAATAAAAGAGTTGAAAACATCCCTAATCTGGGGAAGGAAACTGATATCTAAATCCAGGAAACACAGAGAACTACCATCAAAATCAACAAAAGCAAGCCAACACCAAGACATATTGTAATTAAATGTGCAAAATACAGTGATAAAGAAAAAAAAGTTGCTTAAGCAATTTAAGCAAAACAAAAACAAAAATGTCAGGGACACACAAGGGAAAATCCATAAGGCTAACAGGAGATTTTTTCCACAGAAACTTGGCAAACCAGAAGAGAGAGGCATGATATATTCATAATGTTAAATGGGAAAAAATCCGCAGCTAAGAATACACTATCCAGAAAGACTATCATTCAGACTAGAAGGAGAGATAAACAGTTCCCATGACAAACAAACACTAAGGAGTTCATGACCACTAAACCAGCCCTGCAAGAAATATTAAAAGTGACTCTGACTGGAAAGCAGATACCACAAGTGACAATACAAAGTCAGATACACGAAGCAATAAAAATGAAATTTTCTGAGGGGCGCCTCTGTGGCTCTGTTGGTTAAGCATCCTGCTTCAGCTCAGGTCATGATCTCGCGGTTCATGGGTTCAAGCCCCGCTTCGGGCTCTGTGCTGACAGCCAGCTCGGAGCCTGGAGCCTGCTACAGATTCTGTGTCTCACTATCTCTCTGACCCTCCCCTGCTCACACTGTCTCTCAGAACTAAATAAAAACAGCTCTCAGTTTTTCTTGAATGCTGAGAACAAACTGAGGACTGATGGGGTGGGGGGGAGGGGGATGGGGATGGGCATGTAGGAGGGCACTTGTAAAGATGAGCACTAGGTGTTATATGGAAACCAATTTGACAATAAACAATTAATAAATAAATGAATAAAATATATTATCTTGGAAAAATTTTTAAAAAGAAATAAATAAGAACATTTAAAAAAATTAAAAAATTAAAATGTTTGAAAAGATCAGTCAAGGTCCTCACAAAATAAAAGCATACAAAATATGATACCATATATCTGAAACCTGAGGAAGAGAGGAGAAAAGGATGGGTTCAAACTTAAATCACCATCAATTTAATATAGACTGTTACATGCAAAAGTGGTTATATACAAACTTGATGATAACCATATATCAAAAGTTAGTAATAAACCTGTGAGGAGAAAGAAATCCAAAAATATCACTAAAGAAAATCACCAAATCCTCAAAGAGGAAAAGACAAGAAAGAAATAGAGAAAATCTTCAGAAACAACCCGAAAACAAGTAATAAAATGGCAGTAAATATGGTTGCAAGTGTGGTTTAATATTTGCAAATCAATTAATGTGATACATTACATAAATAATACATTTCAATAGATGAAGAAAAAGCGTTTGACAAAGTACAACATTCATTCATGATGAAAATCTTCAAAAAAAGTAAGTTTAGAAGGAACATACCTCAGCACAATAAAGGTTAGCATACCTAACATCATCCTTAATAGGAAAAACCTGAGAGCTTTCCCCTCAAGGTCAGGAACAAGATAAGGATGTCCACTCTCACTCCTTCTATTTGACATAGTAGTGGAAGTCCTAGCCATAGCAATAAGACAGCAAAAAGAAATAAAAAGCATCCAAATCAGCAAAGAAAAATTGCAAGTTTTGCTATTTACAAATGACATGGTACTATAAATAGAAAACCCAAAGACTACACCAAAAAATTACAAAACTGATAAAAGAATTCAGTAAATTGCAGGATACAAAATATCAATCTGCAGAAATCAATGTACATTATTTTTATAGAGCAATAATGAAGCAGCAGAAAGACAAATTAAGGAAGCAATCCGATTAACAATTGCACCAAAAAATAATAAGATACCTAAGAATAAATTTTAACCAAAGAGGTGAATGACCTGTATTCTGAGAACTATGAAACAGTGCTGAAAGAAATTGAAGATGATACAAAGAAATGGAAAGATATTCCATGCTCAAGGTTTGGAAGAACAATTATTATTCAAATGTCTATACTGCCCAAAGGAATCTATACATTTAATGTATTCCCTATCAAAATACCAACAGCATTTTTCACAGAACTAAAAAACAAACAACAACAACAACAATAAAAACCATAATTCTAAGGTTTGTATGGAACAAAAGTCACTGAATACCCAAAGCCGTCTTGAAAAGGAAAAGCAATGCTGAAGCATCACAATTCCAGACTTTAGATTACATTACAAACCTGTGGTAAACAGAATAGTATGGCATTGGCACAATAATAGACACATAGATCAATAGAACAGAATAGAAAACCCATAAATAAACTCACTAGTATATCGTCAATAAACTTGAACAAAGCAGGAAAGAATATCCAATGAGACAAGGACATTCTCTTCAACAAATTGTGTTGGGAAAATTGCACCAGCAACATTCAAAAGAAAGAAACTGAACCACTCTTACACCTTATACATAAACAAATTACAAATGGATTAAAATCCTAAATGTGAGACCTGAAACCATAAAAATCCTAGACGAGAACACAGGCAGTAACCCCTTTGACATGAGTTGAAGCAACATTTTTATCTAGCTGTGTCTCCTGAGGCAAGAGAAACAAGAACAAAATAAACTATTGAGACTACATCAAAATATAAAGCTTCTGCACAGCAAAGGAAACAATCAATAAAACTAAAAGGAAACCTACTGAATAAGAGAAGATATTTTCAATTGACATACTTGATAAAGGATTAGGATCCAAAATATATAAATAACGAATACAATTCAACATACAAAAAGCAAATAATCCAATTAAAACTGGGCAGAAGACATGAGCAGGCATTTCTTGAAAAAAGACATATCGATAGCAAACACATACATGAAAAGATGCTTATCATCACTTATCTTCAGAGAAACGCAAATCAAAACTATAATGAGATATCACTTCACACCTGTCAGAATGGTTAAAATCAACAGCACAAGAAACAACCGGTGTTGGCGAGGATGTGAAGAAAAAATAAACCTCTTGCACTGTTGGTGGCAATGTAAACTGGTGCAGCCACTGTGGAAGAGAGTTTTGAGAATCCTCAAAATGTTAAAAATAGAATGACCCTGGGTCGCCTGGGTGGCTCATTCGGTTGAACGTCCGACTTTGGCTCAGGTCATGATCTCGTGGTTCGTGGGTTCAAGCCCCGCGTCGGGCTCTGTGCTGACAACTCGGAGCCTGGAGCTGCTTTGGATTCTGTGTCTCCCTCTCTCTCTGCCCCTTCCCTGCTCATGCTGTCTCTCTGTGTCTCTCAAAAATAAACACTAAAAAAAATTTTTTTTTAAAAATAGAACGACCCTACTATCCAGTAATTCCACTATTAAGTATTTCCCCAAAGAATACAAAAACACTAATTCAAGTGGATACATGCATTTCTATGTCTGTAGCAACATCAACAATAGCCAAATTGTGGAAGCAGCCCAAGTGTTCATTGTAGATGAATGGATAAAGAGATGGTATTATTATTATTCAGCCATAAAAATAAATGAAACCTTGACATTTGCAATGATATGGATGGAGCTAGAGAGTATAATGCTGATGAAAATAAGTCAGTCAAAGATAGAAAAATCCTAGGATGCTGGGTGGCTCAGTGAGCTGAATGTCTGACTCTTGACTTTGGCTCAGGTCATGATCTCATGGTCCATGGGATCAAACCCCATATTGGTCTCTGTGCTTGTGGTGTGAGCCTGTTTGGGACTCTCTCTCTCTCTCTCTCTCTCTGCCCCTTCCCCTCTCTCTTTCTTTCTCTCACAAAATAAATAAATAATATTTCAAAAAAATAAAAGAAAAAAGAGATAGACAAATACCTTATGATTTCACTCATATGTAGAATTGAAGAAACAAAACAAAGGAGGGAGAGAGAGAGAGAGGAGGGAGAGAGAGAGAGAGAAGGAGGGAGAGAGACCAAGAAAAAGACTCTTGATAGAGAATGAACTGATCGTTACCAGTGGAGAGAGGCTGGATGGCTGGGTTAAATATGTGATGTGGATTAAGGAGAGCATTTGTTGTGATGAGCATAGGGTAATGTATGTGAGTTTTGAAAGATTATGTTGTACACATGAAACTAATGTAAAAGTGTATGTTAACTAGAATTAAAATAAAAAATTTTGGGGGTGCCTGGGGGGCTCAGTCGGTTAAGCGTCCAACTTCCGCTCAGTCATGATCTCACGGTTTATGGGTTCGAGCCCCACATCAGGCTCTGTGCTGACAGCTAACTCAGAGCCTGGAGCCTGTCTTCAGATTCTGTATCTCTCTTTCTCTGACTGTCACCTGTTCACGCTCTCTCTCTCCCTCTATTTCTCTCAAAAATAAATAAAACATTTAAAATTTTTTAAAAAGTTAAAAAAATAAATAAAAAATGTTTAAAGCTAAACAAAGAGACAAAGTAGGTATTTAGAAAAGGTGGTAGAGAAATTTTAATGACCTCTTATTGAATTATAAAATATTCACGTATATTTCTAAAACTTTAGTAAAATCCAAATTGTAAAATATAGCTCACTTACTGTATCATTTAATTTATATGGAATTATTAAAATGAAAATTAATATACAATGACAGAAAGCAGGTCAGTGTTTGCCCAGAGACAGGAGTAAAGTTAGATATGAATTACAAATGGGCACAAGGAGACATTTGGGATGATCAAAATGTTTGTTATATTCATTTGGGTGATGGATTCACAGATGTATACATTTCACATAATTTGCCAAATTGTTTATTTAAGTATGTGCAGTTTATTGTGCTTCAATTACACTTAAAGTTGAAAATAATTGATGCTGTGAAAAATTGTATTAGTGTACTTTATATTTCTAGTTAGTGGTAATATAAAATACATATCTATACATTCTAACTAATGTAACAAATGTAACAATTGGAGACTATATATCCAATAATTGGACTCTTTGTATATCTGACAGTTCTTTGTAAGTTAATGAAATAATAAGTTGTGGGCAATAAAAATTAACGATTTGAAAAGCTTGTTTTTCATATTGATTAGGAACATTTTGCAAAAGGACTGTATACGAGGTAGTGAGGGACTTGGACACTATATACTTAGCACAATAGATGCTCTGTTATAGAGAAATATATGCTCACATCATTCTTGTTATGAGAAAGCTGGAAATAGACATCAAAATAATTGTGTCATAGATATTAAACCTTGCCCTTTTACAATTTTATGGTTACTTAAGACAATGTTCTTTCAGAAAAAATGTACCTTCATTATTGCATCAGCTTCACTTCAAAAAAAGAAAACCCACACTACAACTAGTCAAATGATATAGAATATAATAAAGATAACATATTTATACATGACTTTTTTCAAGTTTCCTCAACAGCATTGAGATTAAAAATATTGAAGCAAGAAAAGAGTGCTTGTACTTCACAAATTCAGGATATTTCACTTCCAAAAGGTGTTGTGTTTTCAGTTGTGAGTCCTATTGCTAGGTTTATTAGAACGTACTATAAAATATGCTTCAAAATAACATGGGAATGAATGTAAGGTATAGATGAATAGATGAAATAAAATTGGTGATTAGTAAGTGTTTTTTCCAGATGATGAATATGGGGGCTTTCTTCACGTAATTACACTTTTGGATATTTGCAATTTTCATAATACCAAAAAAAAAAATAGAAAAAAGAAAAATGCCCTAAACATTTTAGCCCTAATATATGTGTGTGTTTATTATATATAATATATATATTTATTTTGCTATATATAAATATAATTTTATATATAAATATATATAATGTAATTTAGCTACTGACTCCCTTGTTTAAATTCAGTAAAACTGTGAATAAACCACAACTTAGGCAAATAAAATCATAACATCTTAAGCCTGGAAGAGAGGTTATACATAGTGGCATAAATAAAAAATAGGTACCTGAATTGCTATTCATTCATTCATTCAAACCTATGTTTTAACACTGGGGAAGTACCTAGAAATACAAGAAATGGAAGTCCTTGTATGAAGTATCTAACATTTATGGCTCTTGGGTGTCTTAGTCGGTTAAGCCTCTGACTCTTGATTTCAGCTCAGGTCTGTGAATTTGAGTCCCTTGCTGGGCTCTGTGCTGACATTGTGGAACCTGCTTGGAATTCTCTCTCTCTTCCTCTCTCTCTTTCTCCCCCGCTCAAAAGAAATAATAAACTTAAAATAAAAAATATCTAACATCTACTGGAAGTCACAAGTAGAAAAAAAAACAAATAATCACGGTGTCAGAGTTCATCCATGAAGAAAAATGAAGCCAGTTTAAACATAGAGAATGAGAGGGGCCTAGGAGTTTGGGGAAAATGGGATCAGGTGCCATTTTAGATAAGATAAGGTAAAAGAAGCCTTCTCTGAAATGGGGGAAGTACGTTAACATGATACATTCTATTGAAGGCTGTGTGATAAAAGTTAGTAAGGGTCAGTTTAATATAGAAATCTATCCCTTTTCCTTCAGACTGAAATTCAAGTAGAAATGAAAGAAAAGAGCCATATGCAAAACAAAAAGTAAACATAAGAAAACAAAAATTACAAAATTTAAACATCTGAAAGCATGTGCTGTAATTGAAATTGAACTACTTCATTCACGTGGGTATCCCATACAACATATGTTGCAAAAGGGCTTCCAAGGTTTTTATTGCACACTAACTTATCCCACTGGGCTTCCTTCTGCAGTGACACTCAATCACAACACAGCAGAATGCACACATTGGCTACAATATTCTCTTGTCTTGTCTTTGGGTTGAAAATAGAAAGACAAAGAGTTTTATATGTCTAGATTGTACAGATTACTACAAAGTCTGTCTACTAGTAGCCTTTTTATGAAGAGCTAAACAAACAAACAAAAACCTTGCATTTTCTGACAATAAGAAACAATGAAAATATGAATAATGTATTGAGAGTAAATATTTTTAAACATTACAGATTTTTTTTAATTTGGGTTCAATATGTTTAGGGAAAGTATTATTTGTCTTGTAGAATCAGTTAGAAAAATCAATATTTACATGTATACCTCAAATAATATTTTATTTTCAAATTCTATTTTCTTTTAATTCTAGTGTAGTTTACAGTATTTTATTACTTTCAGGTGTACAATATAGTGATTCAATAATTCCATATATTACTAAGCATATATCTTGCTCATCAAGATAAGTGTACCCTTAATCTTATTTCTTTATTTCACCCATCCCCCACCTCTTTGTAGTGTAAAATATCTCAAGACAAAGAAAAAAGATACTGAATATTTATGCTGATTTTCTCTGTAACAAATGGTATAGAATAAATCAATAAAATAATTATCTAAATTAAAAGGAGAGAAAATCTAGATGAAATTACTACAGAATCACTCTACACTGTTGATAACTTCTGCACTGCTGATAATTTCCTGAATCTTTAATCTGGAAAGAAATGCATAGTCTAAGAGTTTAGTCACTGCATCCTTACTACAAAAGCAATCCTGTTCTTTATGTGGTTTTCCGCCTTTACCTTGTGGATAATTCCAACTTTCTTCATAATAAAGGAACCATGCATATAGCTTCACAATTTTTATATAAATGGTCTGCTATAGCTGGCTCACACTGGTTCAAGAATATTGCCTATATATATTTCAGAGAGCTGTTTCACCAGCATACCATTTGTTATATAGCAAGTGAAGTGGTGTACTGATAAATGTTTAACAACTGGTTCTCTTGGGGATAAAAGTTTTTATTTATACTATTTGCCATTTTCTGTGGTGTATAAACTCCTACCAGGTCAATTTCAAGCTACCAAAATAACATTATGGAAGGTGGCGTGGGAATAGAAGCACACTATCAACATTTGTAAGCCAGAATGGGTTGGTTCCAGCACACCAGTAAAATGTACTCATCACATACTTTTCTTTGACAATGTAGTCGATTTTAGTGCTATCTGATATAAACAATAGGGGAGAGAAATCTATCATTCCTAAAGTAGCAGGGTAGGGAGAAGAAAAGATGTCTGCTTTGATCAATTTACTATATCTTGAATCCCTTACGTGGGTTAAGAATGTTGTCCTATATATAATAAAATACCTACTCTATCCATAATGTAGGTGTTTAGATTATCATTTTAGTACATCATGATAATATTACTTCAATCCTTATAGGATTTGGGATTATGAATATTATTGAAAAAATATAGAAAATGTAATTTAAGCAAGAGTAATTACACTAGAATGGTAAAGATAGAAAACATGTTGCAATAGGTTTAAATATATAAAAGCAAAAAAAAAAAAAGCTTGTTTTAGATCAGTGGTTCTAAAAGTGTGGAACCCAGACCAACAGTAGGAACTTGTTAAAATGCAAATATTTAAGTTCTACCATAGGCCTGTGGAATAGTAAACACTGAGGTTAAAGTCCAGTTTTCTGGCTTTTTTTTTTTTATTATTAATTTTATTTTTTTCTTTCTTTTGTTTTCTTTCATAGTTTATTGTCAAGCTGGTTTCCATATAACACCCAGTGCTCATCCCCACAAGTGCCCTCCTCCATGCCCATCAGCCCCCTTCCCCTCCCCCCACCCCCATCAGCCCTCAGTTTGTTCTCAGTATTCAAGAGTCTCTGATGGTTTGCCTCCCTCCCTCTCCCCATCTATTTCCCCCCTTCTCTTCCCCCATGGTCCTCTGTTAAGTTCCTCCTATTCCACTTATAAGTGGAAACGTATGGTATCTGTCTTTCCCTGCCTGTCATATTTTGCTCAGCATAACACCTTCGCATTCTGTCCATGTTGTGTGATCTGGTTTTTAACAGACTCCCTAGGTAGTTTTGATGAATGCTTAAATTTGAGAATCACTGTTTTAAATGGGAGATTGAGTAGACAATAAGTGTAAGAGATCGCATGATCATGGATAGTTCATTCCCCTTGTTTCGTTTACAAGTGAAAAATGAAGCGAGAAGAGTCAACTTGGTGGAGAAGTAGGGGGACCTGAAGTTCCTTCATCCATCAAACACAGAAGTATTGAGGCGAGAAGACTTGGAATTCCAGGAATCTGGGCTACAAAGTGACAGAAGCATCTCCAGTGGTCCACAAGGACAACATGATGGGCCGTAGGTGTGTGGCTCCTAACTGCAAGAGATAAAACAGGTGGCATAGGAATGGAGGAGAGGAATCCCCTTCTGCGGAGAGACAAAAAGAAGAGAAAAGGAGGCTGTGGAAGTGTAGGATTGTATTTGGACAAGAGAAGAACCACTGACCGGGGAACAAAAAAAATGAAAAAGAACCAATTTCTAACTTTAGGACTTTCTCTGCCCTGTTTGCACGCCTGGAATGGAGGAGAGTCAGCCCCAGGCTCAGTAGCTAGCTTCCAGATACAGTTGGAGTGAGAAATTCTGTCTCTTGAGTGCTGTGGGAAGAAGGCAAATAGCCATTCCAAGTACAAAAAACATGCATACCCTCCACCAGCCAGAGGTCCTTTGTTGGCTGGCTGGGTGGAGTGACAGTACATTGGAACTGGGCCGAGTGGAGTGGGATCCTTTAAGACATCAGGGTTTGAAAACCAACTGAGCACCAGGGAGGCACAAGAGACAGTGGAACAGGACATAGTGGCCTGCTCATGCCTGGTCAGCACTGTGAGGAGCCAGAGGCCCTTAGTTGACTGGCTGGGTCGAGTGGCACTTCCCTGGAACCAGGGCAAGTGGAGCAAGATCCATTAAGACATTGGGGTTTGAATCCCACCAGAGCACCTGGGAGGCATGGGAGACTGGAGCAGAACAGAACCAGCCTGCTCACACATGCATGGCACTGTAAGGATGGCCTGAACAGAGTGGTTTGGGACACCTGGTCTGGGGAAGAGAGTCTGGGATGTTGCCATTTTTCTCCCCATCACCAACAAGGTGGGGTTTCAGGGAACTGACAATGGCCCACACTGGAGATGGACCTGCTTACACCAAATCACGCCCCTCCATGCCTGGTAACTATATATCTGACAAAGCAAGACTGACACTGAGGGAACCATACAGTCCCTCCTCCAGATCAGCATGGCCGCCGTTTCCAAGGCACCTTCAGATATAGGTCCAGTGGTTTTGTATTCTCTGATTTGATTCTCGGTCAATTCTTATTTTATGTATATATGTATATTTTTTCCCTTCCTTTCCTTCTTCTTATTTCTTCCCTTCTCTAGTCTGGTTATTCTAGTTGTTGGTTTGTTTAAATAGACATTTTTAATCTATTCTTTTCACATCTCTTCTGGATCTCCTTCTTCTTTATTTTCCTCTCTCTCTCTCTCTCTCTCTCCCTCTCTGGACTAAGCCATATAGTTTCTCTGATTCTCTGCCTGGTGAATTTTTTTTCTTTTCCTTTTCCCTGTCCTTGTCTTTTCTCTATTTGTATGGGATAAAGCCTCTTCCACCACCCCCTCCCATTTTAAAAAAACTTCCAGGAATACTTCAATGAACAAATCAAAGCACAATTTCTGGAATGCCCAAACCACCATTACAAGTGAGATAAAGCAACCAGAGTCTCAACAGCAGGGAGCATGAAGTACACTCCAAAACCACCTCCTATAGGGCCAGGCCCTGGACAGCATATGACCCCAATTTAATGTAGTAGCATTCACAGGTGCAGGACTCATAATAAGCTATTAAAACACTTATGGGACAGAAAACTAGCCAATATGACAAAACAGCATAATTCTCCTCAAAAGAAATTACAGGAAGAAATGACAGCTAGAGAATAGTTCAAAACAGATATAAATAATATAAGTGAGCAAGAATTTAGAATAAGAGTCATAAAATAAATATCTGGGCTTAGGAAAAGCATAGAAGACAGGAGATAATTTATTACTGCAGAGATGAAGGATCTAAGAAATAGCCACAAATTAAGAAATAATGTAAATAAGGTGCTAAATAAGCTAGTTGCATTGACAGCAAGGATGGAGGAGGCAGAGGGGAGATTAAGTGCAATTAGTAGACAAAATTACGGAAAATGATGAAGCTGAGAAAAAGGTAGCTAAGAAAATGCTACACCACAAGGGGAGAATTAGAGAACTAAGTGATTCAATGAAATGTAATAATAATATCCATATCATAGGAATTCTAAAAGAAGAGGAGGCAGAGTTAGGAGCAGAAGGTTTACTTGAACAAATTATAGCTGAGAACTTCCCTAATCTGGGGAAATGGACATCCAGATCCAGGGGGCACAGAGAACTCCATCCAGATATAACAAGAATAGACCTCCTCCATGGCATATCATGGTAAAACAGGCAAAATACAAAGATAAAGAAAGAATTTTGAAAGCAGATAGGCCTTCAGCTACTTGGGTAAACACATAAGTGTAGTAGCAGACCTATCCACTGAAACTTTGCAGGCCAGAAGAGAGTGGCAGGAAGTATTCAATGTGCTGAATAGGAAAAATATGCAGCCAAGAATCCTTTATCCAGCAAGACTGTCATTCAGAATAGAAGGACAGACATAGAAGGACAGACAAAGGCTTTCCCAAACAAAACCTAAGGAGTTCATAACCATTGAACCTCTCTGCAAGAGATCCTAAGGGAGACCCTGTGAGTAGAATGCTACAAAGACTATAAAGGACCAGAGACATCACCAAAAGCATGAAATTTGCAGGTAACACAATGACAATAAATCTGTATCTTTCAATAATAATGTTGAATATAAATAGACTAAATGCTCCAATCAAAAGACATAGAGTATCACAATAGATTAAAAAACCAAGACCCATCAACTTGCTGTTTATAAGAGGCTCATTTTAGAATTGAGAACACCTGCAAATTGAAAGTGAGAGGACGGAGAACCGTCTATCATGCTACTTAAAGTCAAAAGAAGTCTGGCGTAGCCATACTTATATCAGATAAACTAGACTTTAAACTAAAGGCCGTAACTAGAGATGTATTGTAGAGGCATTGTATCATAATTAGCTGGTCTATCCATCAAGAGCTCGTAATTATAAATGTTTATGCCCCCAACTTATAGCACCCAAATATAAATCAATTAATCATAAACTTAAACAATCTTATTGATAAGAGTACTGTAATTGCAGGGGACTTTAATATATCACTCACAGCAATGGACAGATCATCTAGGTAAAAAATCAATAAACAATAGCCTTGAATGATGCACTCGACCAGATGGACTTGACAGATTTATTCAGAACTTTTCATACAAAAGCAGCAGAATACACATTGTTTTCAAGCACACATGGAACATTCTCCAAGATAGATCACACACTGGGTCACAAAAAAAGCCCTCAATATATATAAAAGAATTGAGGTCATACCATCATACCATGCATATTTTCTGATCACAGCGCTATAAACTTGAAATCAACCACAAAGGAAAATTTGGAAAGCCTCCAAATACATGGAGATTAAAGAATATAATACTGGGGCACTTGGGTGGCTCAGTCGGTTGGGCGTCCGACTTCAGCTATGGTCATGATCTCATGGTCTGTGGGTTCGAGCCCCGCATCGGGCTATGTGCTGACAGCTCAGATCCTGGAGCCTGCTTCACATTCTGTGTCTCTCTCTCTCTCTGTCCCTCTCCCACTCACTCTCTGGCTCAAAAATAAATAAACATTAAAAAATTTTAAAAAAAGAATATCATACTAAAGAATGAATGGGCCAACCAGGCAATTAAAGAAAAAATATATATGGAAACAAATTAAAATGAAAATACGACAGTCCAAACCCTTTGGAATGCAGCAAAAGGTAATTCTAAGAGGAAAATACATTGCAATCCAGGCTTATCTCAAGAAACAAAGAAATCCCCAAATACAAAATCTAACAGCACACCTAAAGGAATTAGAAGCAGAACAGCCAAGAAACCCCAAAGCCAGCAGAAGAAGAGAAGCAATAAAGATTGGAGAAGAAATAAACAATATAGAAACCCCCCTAAAAAAAGAGTAGAACATACCAATGAATCTAAGAGCTGTTTAAAAAAAAATACTGATAAAACCTTAGCCAGACTTCTCAAAAATAAAAGAGGAGCCAAATAAAAAAATCACAAATAAAGAGGACTGATCAAAACCAACACCACAGAAATACAATTATCAGAGAATACTATGAGAAATTATATGTCAACCAACTGGACAACCTGGTGGAAATGGACAAATTCCTAGACACCCACACATTATTAAAACTCAAATGGGAAGAAATAGAATATTTGAACAGACCCACAAGGGTGAAGAAATTGAATCAGTCATCAAAAATCTCCCAACAAATAAGACTCCTGGGACAGGTGGCTTCCTGGGGGAATTCTACTGGACATTTAAAGCAGAGTTAATATCTATCTTTCTCAAGCTGTTCCAAAAAATAGAAGCTGAAGGAAAGCTTCCAGACTCATTCTATGAAGCCGGCATCACTTTGATTCCCAAACCAGATGGAGTCCTTGCAAAAAAGGCGAATTGCAGATGAATACTCCTGATAAGCATGGATGCAAAAATTCTGAGCAAAATATTAGCAAATCTAATTCAACAGTATATCTAAAGAATTATTCACCATGATCAAGTGGGATTCATTCCGGGGCTGCAGGGCTGGTTCAATATTTGCAAATCAATCAATGTGATACATCACATTAATAGAAGAAAGGATAAGAACCATATGATCTTGTCAATAGATGCAGAAAAAGCATGTGACAAAATACAGCATCTTTTCTTAATAAAAACCCTCATGAAATTTGGGATATAAGGAACATAACATCATAAAAGCTATATATGAAAAGCCCACAACTAATATCATTCTTAATGGAGAAAACCTGAGGGCTTTCCCTCTGAGATCAGGAGCAGAACAGGGTGTCTACTCTCTCCATTACTGTTTAGCATAGTGTTGGAAGTCCTAGCCCCAGCAATCAGACAACAAAATGAAATAAAAGGCATCCAAATTGACAAAGAAGAAGTCAAACTTTCACTTTTTTCAGATACTCTACGTGGATATTCCTAAAGACTCCACCAAAAAACTGCTAGAACTGATACATGGATTCAGCAAAGTCCCGGGATACAAAAATCAATGTACAGAAAATAGTTGCCTTTCTGTACACCCATAATGAAGCAATAGAAAGTGAAATCATGAAACTGATCCCATTTACAATTGCACCAAGAAACATAAAATACCTACGAATAAACCCAACCAAAGATGTAAAAGATCTATATGCTTAAAACTATACAAAGCTTATGAAGGACATTGAAGAAGACACAAAGAAATGGAAAAGCATTCCATGTTCATGGAATGGAAGAACAAATATTATTAAAATATCAATACTACCCAAAGCAACAGAAACATTTGATGTGATCCAAGTAAAAATTGCACTGGCAATCTTCTCTAAGCTAGAGCAAACAATCCTAAAATTTTATGGAATCACAAAAGACCTCAAATAGCCAAAGTTATATTAAAAAAGAAAACCAAAGCAGGAGGCATCACCATCCCAGACTTTAGCCCCCACTACAAAGCTGTCATCAAGACAGTATGGTACTGGCACAAGAACAGACACATAGACCAATGAAATACAATAGAGAACCCAGAATTGGACCCACAAATGTATAGCCAATTAACCTTTGCCAAAGCAGGAGAGTATCCATTGGAAAAAAGACAGGAGAACTGGACAGCAACATGCAGAAGAATGAAACTGGACCGCTTTCTTACACCATACAAAAAAAATAACCTCAAAATGGATGAAAGACCTAAATGTGAGACAGGAAGCCAACAAAACCCTAGGGGAGAAAACAGGCAACAAACTCTTTAGCCTCAACTGCAGCAATTTCTTTCTTGACAAGTCTCCGAAGGCAAGGGAAATAAAAGCAAAAACAAACTATTGGGACCTCATCAAGATAAAAAGCTTCTGCACTGGAAAAGAAAAAGTAACAAAACTAATAGACAACCGACAGAATGAGAGAAGATATTTGCAATGACATATGGTTAAAAGGTAAGTTTTCACAATCTATAAAGAACTTCCCAAAATCAACACCAGAAAAACAAATAATTCAGTGAAGAAATGGGCAGAAGATATGAATAGACACATTTTCAAAGACTGTCAACATCCAGATGGCTATCAGACACATAAAAAGATGCTCAACATCACTGATCATCAGGGAAATACAAATGAAAACCACATTGAGATACCACCTCACACCAATTGGAGTGGCTAAAACAACTGAGGAACAACTGAAGAAACAGCAGAAGTTGGTGAGAATGTGGAGAAACAGGAACCCTTTTGCACTGTTGATGTGAATGCAAACTGGTCCAGCCACTCTGGAAAACAAAGTGGAGGTTCCTCAAAAAATTAAAAACAGAACTACCCTACGACCCACCAATAGCGCTACTAGGAATTTATCCAAAGGATACAAGAGTGCTGATTCATAGGAGCACATGTACCCCAATGTTTACAGCAGCGCTTTCAACAATAGCCAAATTATGGAGAGAGCCCAAATTTTCATAAACTGATGAAAGGATTAAGAAGATGTGTTTTATATATACAATGGAATACTACTTAGCAATGGGAAAGAATGAAATTCTACCATCTCCGACAACATGGATGGAACTGGAGGGTATTATGCTAAGTGAAATAAGTCAGTCAGAGAAAGACGAATATCATATGTCTTCACCCATATGTAAAACTTGAGAAACTCAACAGAAGACCATTGAGAAGGGGAAGGAGAAAAAATAGTGTCAAACAGAGAAGGAGGTCAAACAAAAGTCTCCTAAATACAGAGAAAAAACTGAGGTTTGATAGAGGAATGGGAGAGGGAGAAGTGGGTGATGCTCATTGAGGAGGACACTTGTTGGTATGAGCATCGAGAGTTGTATATAAGTGATGAATGATATGAATCTACCCCACAAACCAAGAACACATTCTATACACTGTATGTTAGCTAACTTGACAATAATTTTTATATATATTATATAATATACTATATAATAAAATGAACATTAAAAATGAAAATTTGAATATTTTTATGACTGTAAGATAGGCAATGAGAAAGAGCAATCATGAATTGACAGGACAATATATTAGAAGAGATTAAATCTGGGGCGCCTGAGTGGCTCAGTTGGTTAAACATCCGACTTTGGCTCAGGTCATGATCACGTGGTTTGTGGGTTCAAGCCCCGCATCAGGCTCTGTGCTGACAGCCAGCTCAGAGACTGAAGCCTGTTTCATATTCTGTGTCTCCCTCTCTCTGACCCTCCCCTGCTCACGCTGTCTCTCTCTCCATCTCTCTCAGAAATAAATAAAAAAAACATTAAAAAATTTTTAGAAGAGACTAAATCTATTGGATCAAGCAGTGAAATGTGCCTTGAAATGTATGAGCACCTCTTTTTTTTAAAGATAAGAGAAGGAGGATATGAGGAATAGGGTAGAGAGAAAAGATGTACTTCTGATTTATTTGTAGGACAGTGAGGGGAAAATAATCAATTATAATTTGTCTCTGGTATGTAAAGAAGAGCAAGTTTATCCCATGAGAGTGAGAAAACAGATAGGGGATTTGTAAAAAGGAATTTTGAAATTGGTCCTTTGCTATGTGAAAAGTATTTGAGTAGAGACATACAATAGAATTTTAAGAAGATATCTTAAGGGCTCAAATAGTCTCCCTCTGTTCTCAGATATATTTTACAGATGAAAACCTGGATAAAGTGTTGAATTGAGACAGATTTGTAACTCAGAAATAGAAGAAGAATAAGTGTGTAGTAAGTTGAGTTCCACATAATTATAAAGAAATAAATATTTGTGGAAATTATGTAATGTCAACTAGAAAATAAATGAGTAATGAAAAATAGTACATTCTTTGCATTTAAACCCATAATGGCTTTAGAAAAGGAAAAATATTAGAAATGTCAGAGACAATCATGGATCAATGAGCTGCATGTAATCTACTTGTGAATGCTTTAAAAAATTCTTCCAAACATGTCTGTATATTGCAAAAAAAGAAATAAAAACAGTAATTAAATCTTTCAGCACTAACAAAAATAAGCGAAGACTACCACAGCAGCTCAAAATTAAATGTGTATGTTTACTTGAGTACTTTAGTCTCTGTTCACCAATAGTCCACTGATATTAAGAGTTCTAGTCTGTGGAATAATGGTTCAGTGGTAAAGAGATGTTACCATGAGGTAAAAATGGAGTCAATGATCATACGTTTTGGAAGACATGAGGGCCTTGAAGGGTCCCATTGTTCAAAATAATATTCTTCTCCACTTTGACTGTAGGTAAAATTTATGTTCATTTTACTTCAATAATTCAAGATATTATTGTTATAAGGCCTAAATATGAATAATTGAGAATTCTGTAAAGGCTCTAATTAATTAATTAACAGTCATTAACAACACCAGCCCATATTACTTTAATCAAAAAACCTTCACACTAGGGTACAAACAACCAGTTCTGAGAGGGATAAAAGTGAGAAAATCTCAGGATACAGATCATGCAGCAGTATAACTAGATGAAAAATCACCCTGGAATTTATTTTCCTTATCTGCCAATTACTAGTTATGAGCCTTTTGATATGCTTCAATTTCATCATCTGTACATGCGGATGATAGTACTTAATGGGATTATATATTAGGGATTACATGAGAAAATGCATTAAAATACTTGTCACAATACCTGGAAAATGCTTGGCACTCAATAAATATCAACAGTTATCATCATCATCATTATTGTCATCACCATCATCATCAGTGGTTGTGGTGAAGAAAGGGAACGCCAGGATTTAATAAAGCCATATTTGTAGATTACAAAGAATTGATGATATAATTACTGAAGAGAAACATCATATTGTTGTTTCTAGGACAACACTATCTATAAAGTAAAAAGATAACTCATAGAATGGGAGCAAACATTTGCAATACATAAAGAATTCTTATAACTCAACAACAGCAACAACAAATAACACATATTTTTAAATGAGCAAGTAGCCCAAAAATATTTGTATGTTACTCCAAAAATATACAAATGGCCAATAGGCACATTTGTTTGACACCAATAATAATGAAGGGAATGAAAACCAAACTCACAATGAAATATTACTTCATACCCCTAGGATGTAGGATGGCTAGACTTAAAAAAAAAAACAACTCAATAATTCAACAATATATACCATATCTGTATATATATCACCACAATCGAGATTTATATATCAGATATGCAAGGCTGGATCCATATTCAAAAGTCAATTCATGTAATTTATCATATCCATAAGGTAAAAATAAAAATCACCTGATTATATCAATAGATGCAGAACAAGCATTTGACAAAATCCAATTCTTAACAAAACTTGTCCGTAAACCAGGGATAGAAGGGAACTTCCTTAAATTGATAAGGAATATCTACAAAAAGCCTGAAGCTAACATTATACTTAATGGTGAGAAAGTCACAGCTTTCCCACTAAGATCAAGTAAAAGGCAAAGATTTCCCCACTCACCACCACCACTTCTTTTCAACATTGGATTAAGAGTCCTAGCTAATGTAATAAGAGAACAAAAGGAAATAAAATGTATACAGATTGGGAAGGAAGAAATAAAATTGTCTCTGTTCACAGTAATGTGACTCTCAATATAGAAAATTTGAAAGAATCAGGGACACCAGGATGACTCAGTCAGTTAAGTGTCCAACTTTGGCTCAGGTCATGATCTCACAGTTCGTGGGTTTGAGCCCCGCGTCAGGCTCTGTGCTGACAGCTATCTCAGAGCCTGGAGCCTGTTTCAGATTCTGTATCTGCCTCTCCCTCTGACCCTCCCCTGCTCACGCTGTCTCTCTCTCTCTCAGAAATAAATAAAAAATTAAAAAAAGAAAAAAGAAAAAAGAAAATCTGAAAGAATCAATCCCCAAAACCATTTGGGGACTAATAAGAAAATAGCAAGATTTCATGGTACAAGAGTAATATACAAACGTCAATTATTTTTCTGTGGATGAGCAATGAAAAACTGAACATTGAAATTAAAAATAACATACACATTAGCACCCTTAAAGATGAAATACTTAGGTATAAATCTAATGAGATGTGTAAAAATTCTTTATGAATTAAAATACAAATGTATGGTGAAAGAAAATAAAGAAGAAAATACATGGAGAGATATTCCATGTTCATTGATTTATTTCTTCCCAGAAACAATATTGTGAAGATATTAGTTTCTCCCAAGTTGACCCAGAAATTCAATACAATGACAATCAAAATCCGATCAAGCTATATTGTGGTTATCTATGAACTGATTCTAAAGTTTAGAGAGAGAGGCAAAAGACCCAGAATAATGAACATATTGAAGGAGAAAAGCAAAGTTCAAGGACTGACATTACCTAACTTCAAAACTTATTATAATGCTACAATAATCAAAAAGTGTGACATTGTTGAAAGAATAGACAAATAAATGAATGGAACGGAATAGAGACCCCAGATATAGCAGATATAGATCCACATACATAAAGTCAACTAACCTTTGACCAAAAAAAAAAAAAAAAGTAAAAGAAAAACCAAAGCAATATAATGGAACAACAACAACAACAAAAAAGTCTTTTCAACAAATTACACTAGAACAGTGAGACATCTACATGTAAGGAAAAAAAAGACCTTGAAATAGACTTTACACCCTTCACAAAAATTTACTCAAACTGGATTATTGGTCTAAATGTAAAACGAAAAAATAAAAAACTCCCAGAAGATAAGATAGAATACTTTGATGACCTTGAGTATGGTGATGATTTTTTGGATACACACCAAAGGCACAATCCATAAAAGAAATAATTGATGAGTTGAAGTTTATCAAAATTAAAAACATATGTTCAGGGCACCTGGGTGGCTCAGTCGGTTAAGCATCCGGCTTCGGCTCAGGTCATGATCTCACAGTTCGTGGGTTCGAGCCCCGTGTAGGGTTCTGTACTGACTGCCAGCTCAGAGCCTGGAGCCTGCTTCAGATTCTGTATCTCCCTCTCTCTCTGACCTTCCCCTGCTCATGCTGTATCTCTCTCTCTCTCTCAGAAACAAATAAAAACATTTTAAAAAAATTAAAAAAAACATATGCTCTGCAGAAGACAATTTTAAGAGAATGAAAAACAAACCAAAGACCAGGAAAAGATATTTGAAAAAGGCACATCTGATATAGAACTGTTATTCAAAATATACAAAGAACTCTTAAAACTCAACAATAAAAAAATGACATATTTTATAACTGAAAATTAGTATATTCAGCTCCCTTCATCTATTTCACCCATTTGTTTACTGATCTGCTCCTGGCAAGCATCAGTTTGCACTCTGTATTTATAACTCTGCTTCTGTTTTTCTTTTGTTGTTTCTTTGTTTTGTTTTGTTTAGGTTTCACATATAAGTGAAATAATATGATATTTGTGTTTCTCTGCCTCACATTTCATTCAGCATAATACTGTCTAGGTCCATTCATGTTGTCATTAATGGAAAGATTTCATTCTTTTTTGTAGCTGAGTACTATTCTATTGTATATTTATACTTCATTCTCTTTACCCATTCGTCTACGAATGGGCACTTAGGTTGCTTCCATATCTTGGCCATTATAAATAATGCTACAATAAACATAGGGCTGCATATATCTTTTCAAATCAGTGTTCTTTTTCCCCCTTTGGTGAAATACACAGCAGTGGAATTACTCAATCATATGGTATTAAAAACTGGGCCAAAACACCAGACACCTCATCAAAAAAGATATACAAATATAAAAAGATGTTACACATCATGTTATAAGTAAAATGTAAATTAAAACAATGAGATATCACCCTATACTTATTAGAATGGCCAAAACCTAAAGCACCCAAAACAGGAAATGCTAGAGAAGATGTGGAGCAACAAGAGATCTCATTAATTTCTGGTAGGCATGCAAAATGATACAGCCACTTCAGAACTTAGTTTGATAGTTTCTTAAAAAACTGAACATACTCCTGCCATATGATATAGCAACTCCATTCTTGTTTTTTTTTTAATTTTTTTAAATTTTTAAAATTTTTTTTTAATGTTTTATTTATTTCTAGGAGAGAGAGAGAGACAGCGTGAGCAGGGGAGGGTCAGAGAGAGAGGGAGTCACAGCTGAAACAGGCTCCAGGCTCTGAGCTGGCAGTCAGCACAGAGCCCGACGCGGGGCTCGAACCCACGAACCGTGCGATCATGACCCAAGTGAAAGTCGGACGCTTAACCGACTAAGCCACCCAGGCGCCCCAGCAACTGCATTCTTGTAGTTACCAAGAAGATTTGAAAATTTATGTCCACACAAAAACCTGCAAATTAATATTTATGGAAACTTTATTCATAATTACCAAAATGTGGAAGCAACCAAGTTGCTTCTTAGTAACTAAATGGATAAACTGGTACATCCAGACAATGGGATATTGTTCAGTGCTAAAAGCAAATGATCCATTATGCCATGAAAAGGAATTGAAGAATGTTAAATGCACATTAATACATTTTAAAAAGCTAATCTTAAAATTTACATACTGTAAGATTCCAACTATATGTATATTGAAAAAGGCAAACCTATGGAGACAGTATAAAGGTGAGTGGTTGCTGGAGGAGGGAGGTGAAGGAAAGATGATAAAGCAAAGCACAGAGCATTCTTATGGTAATGAAAATACTCTGTATTATAATGATTGAATTATGTCATTACACATTTGTCCAAACTCATACAAAGTATCACTTAAAGAGTGAACTATAAGGAAAACTATGGACTTTGGGTGATTATGATGTGTCCATGAAGGTTCATCAGTTTAACAAATGTACTACTCTGGAGGGTTATGTTGATAATTGGAGGTTATGGGGGGTGAGGTTGGGAGGAGGAGTATATGGGAAATCTCTGTACTTTCTCCACATAGAAATATGTTTCTTTGCTGTAAACATAAAAATGCTCTAAAAAAATAAAGCCTTATTTAAAAAAAATATGATAACAGCAAATGCTGACTAGGATGTTAAAAAATATCCTGCAATCCTTATAAATTGTTCATGGAAATGTAAAATGTTGGAGTTACTTTGAAAAGCAGTCTGACAGTCTTTCAATTATACATAGAGTTACTATATCACTCAAAATTCCATTCCTAGATATAAACCTAAGGGAAATCAAAATATATGTCCACACAGAAATTTCTACATGAGTGTTTATAATAGTATTATTCATAATAAACAAAAGGTGGAAACAACTCAAATGTCTGTTATCAGTTGGATGGATAAAAATACATTATATCCATTAGATGGAATATTATTCAGTCCTAAGAAGGATTGAAGTGTCATTAAATTCTATAACCTGTATAAACCTTGAAAACCACAATAAGTCTAAGAAGCCAGTCACAAAAGACCACATATTATATGATTCCATTTGTATAACAATCTTTTTTTTTTCTTAGTTTATGGTCAAGTTGGTTTCCATATAACACCCAGTGCTCATCCCAGCAAGTACCCATGACAATCTAAAACAGGGTAATCTATACAGAGAGTCGAAGTGGTTGCTTAAGGGTAGTTAGAGGAATAAAGGTAATAGCTAAAGACTTTGGGTTTTCTTTATAAGCTGATAAAACTGTTCTAAAATGGCTGTGGTTGAGCATATCATGAATAGACTAAAAATCATTGACTTTTACACTAAAGAAATAAATTTTATGATATATGAACTATATCTCAATAAAAGAAGTCAATACTGGAATTGAGAGAAATAAATGTCCGCGAAAGCCTCATTAAATGTATTTGAAATTATTATTATTATTGTTATTATTATTACAATTATCCTTCAATATGAGAACATAAATCACCCAAATAGTAGGGTTTAATTTTGCCTAAATTAAAATAAAAATAAAATAAAATTTTGCGTATCTGTGCTTAAAGAAAATAAAGCTAAATTCTTCTGAAAAAAGAGAATGGCTTATGTATCCTCCGTTCATATTTCATCCTTTCAGTTAACATTCTACATGAAAGGTAGTGTCTTTCTACATATTAAAAATCATATTACCTATAAAGCCATTCTACATAAATCAGTGAGAAATTATTTTACATATATCAGAAATGAGTGATACAAAGTGGTTCTTATAGTCTCCAAATCAAGGATAGAATCTAGAACCGTTCCTTACTGGAGCATTTCACAAATGGGATTTGAGAGGATTTGTGCTGTCTCTGCACCACCACATTCAGTAGGGTTGAGTTAGTCATAAACTTTATGTCTACAACTGTACTATGTACAATTTTACTTAGAAAGATTAAATCTGAGGTTAAAAAAAAAAACCCTGAAATAATAGAGGTTAAATATATACCTCCCCTTTCCCAATGGAATAACTGCTGGAAACAGAAAAGAGAGCAGATTTATACATGCATGCAAACTACAGGGCAATTTACACACAAGCAAAAAGAAAAAAATCTTTAGCCTTGGTTTCTGAGCAAGAAAAACATTTATTCAAGAAACAGTAAATAGAAATATATACTAGTCCAGGCACTGGCAATGATTTAGTTACTTATATTACTTTTCCTCTGATAAATAATGGAAAGAGAGTTATTTAAAATAAGAAAGAAGCTTTTTTAGTAGTTACAAATGAATTAGGAATTACCCTTAAAATAGCTATGATACAAATTGATATATTATGCAATATCCTATGGCCAATTTAAATCAGTTTTTTATAAGTGTAAGTATATGTTGAGATTAAATGTTATAATACAATAATTTAATGTCAAATGAAATTATTTATGTTCCCACTGCATGAATGCAAACATTAAACAGTTGTTAAATGCATTAATTTTCTTTTGAAATTCTATAGCATTCACTACAGATTATGCCTTGTACAATAGGAAAATGCTTTATTGTCTTGTAAGCAAGCAGTATCCAAGCAAAGCACCTTCATTTCTTGGGTAGTTAAGGAGATCCATAAGCACACATAAATAAGGTAAAAAAATATTCTAGTCAGGGAATCTTTAATTACAAGGAACAACTTCAAGCTACTTATTTGAGTGGACATTATTAAAAAGAAACAAAGTAATTTTTAGATATTATAGCCAGACTTCAAATACATTCTGTAAGTTAGACTCTGTCACTTGTTCTATTTTCTCTCTTTGCATATGCAGTCCATCCATCTCTCTGCAGACAAACTTTCTCTATAAGGCTGTTAATTTTGGTCTTGCTCGAGGTCCGGTATTATAAGGGGTACTGTCATTGGCCTGTATCTATTTTATCTTATAGCCCAAGTGCCCAACACTCTTTTATTAAATATGTATTTGTAATTAAATTCAAATTTCCTGAAAAAGAAAATCAGATCATCCCACTTAGGATGAGGTGGATAGCCCTGGTACAGTCACCATGGGCAAAGCACAGAATACATGACATTGGACATTGCAAGCCTACCTTTTCTGGTCTGTTATTCTGTTAAAAAAATCTAAGAATAGAGGTGCATACAGAAATGAAATAATAGACATCTTTAATATAACTATCAAACCAGAATATGCAAATTTCAGCAGCTACACAGCTGAGACCTCCTTTTGTTCTCCAATCCAAATTATAATATTTTTTTATTGGCAACATCTTATTTTTACTCAAGGGGCAATTAGGAAACAAAAACCTACCAAAAAAAAATATGTACTTGTCTGTATGTAAGTGTATACATATAAATGTTCTGTTGTGTTTTATTTCTTAGAAACTGAACAAAACGTGAAAAGAATTGAACCCTTTTTTTAATCAAAAATTTTTTTTAAGTTTCTTGTAATTTTTATCTTATACATTATGGTCATGTTGGTTTCCATATAACACCCAGTGCTCATCCCAACAAGGGGGCATCCTCCATGCCCATCAACCAATTTCCCCTCTCCCCCACCCCCATCAGCCCTCAGTTTGTTCTCAGTATTTAGAGTCCCTTATGGTTTACCTCCCTCACTCTCCTTAATTATTTTTTCCCCTTCTTCCCCATGGTACTCTGTTAACTTTCTCCTACTCCACATATGAGTGAAAATATATGGTATCTGTCCTTCTCTACCTGACTTGTTTCACTTAGCATAACACTCTCAAGTTCCATCCATGTTGCTGAAAATGGCCAGATTTCATTCTTTCTCATTGTCATGTAGTACTCCATTGTATATATATAAACCACATCTTCTTGATCCATTTGTCAGCTGATGGACATTTAGGCCCTTTCCATGATTGGCTATTGTTAAAAGTGCTGCTATGAACATTGGGGTACACGTGCCATTATGCATGAGCACTCCTGTATCCCTTGGGTAAATTCCTAGCAGTGCTGTTGCTGACTCATAGGGGAGGTCTACCATTAATTTCTCGAGGAACCTCCACAGTTTTCCAAAGTGGCTGCACCATTTATTTTCCCTCCAACACTATAGGAGGGTGCCCATTTCTCCACATCCTTGCCAACATCTATGGTCTCCTGAATTGTTCATTTTAGCCACTCTGACTGGCGTGAGGTGGTATCCCAGTGTGGTTTTGATTTGTATTTCCCTGATGATGAGTAACGCTAAACATCATTTCATGTGTCTGTTGGCCATCTCGATGTCCTCTTTGGAGAAGTGTATGTTCATGTCTTCTGCCCACTTCTTCACTGGATTATTTATTTTTCGGGTGTGGAGTTTGGTGAGTTCCTTATAGATCTTGGATACTAGCCCTTTATCTGATATGTCATTTGCAACTATATTTTCCCATTCAGTCGGTTGCCTATTAGTTTCACTGATTGTTTCCCTTGCCGTGCAGAAGCTTTTTATCTTGAAGAGGTCCCAGTCGTTCATTTTTGCTCTTAATTCCCTTGCCTTGGGGATATGTCAAGTAAGAAATTGCTGCTGTTGAGGTCAAGGAGTATGTTTCCTGCTTTCTCTTCTCACATTCAGGTCCTTTATCCATTTTGAGTTTATTTTTGTGTATGGTGTGAGAAATTAATCTAGTTTCATTCTTCTGCATGTTGCTGTCCAGTTCACCTAGCACCATCTATTAAAGAGGCTGTCTTTTTTCCATTGGATACTCTTTCCTGCTTTGTCAAAGATTAGTTGGCCATACATTTTTTGGTCCAATTCTGAGTTCTCTATTCTCTTCCATTGGTCTACGTGTCTGTTTTTGTGCCAATAGCATACTGTCTTGATGATTACAGCTTTTTAGTAGAGGCTAAAATCTGGGATGGTGATTCTCCCGTTTTGGTTTTCTTCTTCAATATTACTGTGGCTATTCGGGGTCTTTTGTGATTCCATACAAATTTTAGGATAATTTGTTCTAGTTTTGAGAAGAATGCTGGTGCAATTTTGATTGGAATTGCATTGAATGTGTAGAATGCTTTTGATAGTAATGCCATTTTAACTATATTTATTCTTTGGACCCATGAGCTTGGAATGTTTTTCCATTTCCTTTGTCTTCTTCAATTTCCTTCATAAATTTTCTATAGTTTTCATCATAGAGAATTCCTATATCTTTGGTTAGGTTTATTCCTAGGTATTTTATGGTTTTTTGTGCAATTGTGAATGGAATCAGTTTCTTGATTTCTCTTTCTGTTGCTTCAATATTGGTGTCTAAAAATGCAAGCAATTTATGTACGTTGATTTTGCATCCTGCAAATTTGCTGAATTCACGGATCCATCTAGTAGGCTTCTGGTGGAGTCTGTCAGGTTTTCTATGTAGAGAATCATGACATCTGCGAAAAGTGAAAGTTTGACTTCTTCTTTGCCAATTCTGATGCCTTTTGTTTCCATTTGTTGTCTGATTGGTGATGCTAGGACTTCCAGCACTATGTTAAACAACAGAGGTGAGACTGGACATCCCTATCGTGTTCCTGATCTCAGGGGGAAAGCTCTCAGTTTTTCCCCATTGAGGATGATATTAGCTGTGGGCTTCACATAAATGGCTTTTATGATGTTTAAGTAAGTTCCTTCTATCTCGACTTTCTCGGGGGTCAAATGCTTTTTTTACTGCATCTGTCGACAGAATCCTATGGTTTTTATCTTCTCTTTTGTTAATGTGATGTATTACATTGATTGATTTGCAAATATTGAACCTGCCCTGTAACCCAGTAATGAATCCCACTTGATCGTGGTGGGTAATTATTTTTATGTGCTGTTGATTTCGATTTGCTAGTATCTTGTGGGGATTTTTGCTTCCATATTCATCAGGCATATTGGCCTGTGGTACTCTTCTTTTTGCTGGGTTTCTGTCTGGTTTGGGAATCAAATTGATGCTGGCTTCGTAGAATGAGTCCATTAGTTTTCCTTACATTTCTAGTTTTTGGAATAGCTTGAGAAGAATGGTTATTAACTCTGAATTAAATGTCTGGTAGAATTCCCCAGGGAAACCATATAGCCCAGGGCTCTTATTTGTTGGGAGATTTTTGATAACCGATTCAATTTCTTCACTAGTTATGGGTCTGTTCAGATTTTCTATATCTTCCCGTATGAATTTTGGAAGTGTGTGTGCTTTCAGGAATTTGTCCATTTTTTCTAGGTTGTCCAGTTTGTTGGCACATAATTTTTCACAGTATTTAATTGCTTGTATTTCTGAGAGAGTGGTTGTAATAAATCCATTTTCATTTGTGATTTTGTCTATTTGGGTGCTCTCTCTTTTCTTTTTGAGAAGCCTGGATAGAGGCTTATCAATTTTGTTTATTTAAAAAAAAAAAAAACTCTTGATTTCATTGATTTGTTCAATTGGTTTCTGGGTCCTATGTTGTTTATATCTGCCCTGATTCTTATTACTTATCTTCTGTGCAGAGTTTGGGGTGTTCTTGCTGCTCTGCTTCTAGCTCCTTTAGATGTGCTGTTAGATTTTGTATTTGCACGTTTTCTAGTTTCTTGAAATAGGCCTGGAGTGCAATGTACTTTCCTCTTAACTGTCTGTGCTGAATTCCAAAGAGTTTGTTGTATTTTCATTTTCACTTCTTTACATATATTTTTTAATTTCTTCTCTAATTGCCTGATTGGCCCATTCATTCTTTAGTAGAGTGTTCTTTAACCTCCATGTTTTTGGAGTTTTTCCAGACTTTTTTCTGTGATTGATTTCAAGTTTCATAGCATTGTGATTTGAAAGTGTGCATGGTATGATCTCAATACTTTTATATTTATTGAGGACTGCTTTATAACCTAGTATATGATCTATATTGGAGAATGTACCATATGCACTGAGAAGAAAATGAATTCCATAGCCTTAGGATAGAGTTCTAAATATATATGTCAAGTCCACCTGGTCCAATGTGTTGTTCGGGTACGTTGTTTCTTTAGTGATTCTCTGTCTAGTTGATCTATCCATTGCTGTAACTGGAGTATTAAAGTCCCCTGCAATTAGCCCATTATTGTCAATAAAACTGCTTATGTTTGTGATTAAGTGTTTTATGTATTTGGGTGCTTCCGTATTCGGTGCATAGACATTTATAATTGTTAACTCTTTATGATTCATAGACCCTCTATTATATAATGCCCTTCTTTATCTCTTGTTACTGCCTTTACTTTAAAGTCCAGTTTGTCTGATATACGTATAGCTACTCCAACTTTCTTTTGACTTCCAGTAGCATGATATATATTTCTCCATACCCTACATTCAATCTGAAGGTGTCCTCAGGTCTAAAATGAGCCTCTTATAGACATAAAATAGATAGATCTTGTTGTTTTTTTTTTAAGTCATTTTGATACCTTATGTCTTTTGATTGGAGCATTTAGTCCATTTACATTCAGTGTTATTATTTAAAAATATGGGTTTAGAATTATTTGGTTCACTGTATGATTCCTGCCTGTAGTCGTGTCTCTGGTACTTTGTGTTCCTTGCAACATTTCCATCATAGAGTCCCCCTTAGATTTTCTTGTAGGGCTGGTTTCGTGGTGATGAATTCCTTTAATTTTTGTTTGTTTTGGAAAACCTTTATCTCTTCTTTCATTCTGAATGTCAGGCTTGATGGATTTAGGAATCTTGGCTGCATGCTTTTCATGTTCATCACACTGAAGATTTCTTGCCGTTCCTTTCTGGCCTGCCAAGCTTCAGTAGATAGGTTTTTTACTACCTTGATGTGTCTCCCTTTGTATGTTAGGGCCCTTTAATCCCTAGCTGCTTTTGTTTTTTTTTTATTTAATTTTATTTTATGTTTTATTTATTTCTAGGAGAGAGAAAGAGAGACAGCGTGAGCAGGGGAGGGTCAGAGAGAGGGAGTCACAGACTCTGAAACAGGCTCCAGGCTCTGAGCTGGCAGTCAGCAGAGAGCCGGACGCAGGGCTCAAACCCACGAACCGCGAGATCATGACCTGAGCGAAAGTCGGACGCTTAACCGACTAAGCCACCCGGGCGCTCCCTAGCTGTTTTTATAATTTTCTCTCTTCATCCCTGTATTTTGCCTGTTTCACTCTGATGTGTTGTGCCAAAGATTGATTCAAGTTAAGTCTGAGGAGAGTTCTCTGTGCCTCTTGGATTTCAATGTCTGTTTCCTTCCCCGGGTTGGGGAAGCTCTCAGCTATAATTTGTTCAAGTACCCCTTCAGCCCCCTTCTCACTCTTTTTCTTCTTTTGGTATTCCTATGATACGGATATTGTTCCATATGATTGAATCACTCAGTTCTCGAATTCTCCTCTCATGCTCCTGGATCAATTTATCTCTCTTTTTCTCACCTTCCTCTTTTTCTATAATTGCATCTTCTAATTCACCTATTCTCCTCTCTGCCTCTTCAATCTATGCTGTGGCTGCCTCCATTTTATTATACACCTCATTTATAGCATTTTTTAATCATCATAACTACTTTTAAGATCCATAATCTTTGTAGCAATGGTGTCTCTGCTGTCTTCTATGGCTCTTACAAGCCCAGCGATTAATTTTATGATTATTGTTCTAAATTGTTGGTCATTTATGTTGCTTATATCTGTTTTGACCAATTCTTTAGCTGTCACTTCTTACTGGAATTTCTTTTGAGGGGAGTTCTTCCATTTCATCATTTCTGTGTCTTCGCAGTTTTAAAAGGTTGTTATGTGCTCTGTACCTGTGAGTACTTCTATATTATAAGAGGCTCATAGACTTTCTAGGGCCTGTCTGTTCAGTAAACGTTCTTTTAATGGTGTCCTTTGGTCTCTCTTGTTGTGATTTTGGTTATTTTATTTCCCACTCATAGTGATATTATGGACCCTCCACCATGTGTACTTTGGTTTGTTTCTGGAGGTAGCCTTGGAAAGGTAAACATACAAACAGAGAACAAAAGCACGCAAATTCACAAACAAATCAAACAAACAAGGAAACAGGGGGAAAAAAAAAACACAAAACAAAAACAAGAAAAGACAACGGAGAGTCTAAATGCATAAAACCAGAAATCCCAGCTACAAGTAAAAAGCATGGTGGAGGCAGTGCTGATGGAAGCGCATATACAAAGAGAATTTATAGGGGTAGAGAGAAAGAGAAATTGAACTTTGACCAGGCAGAGAGACTAAAAGGCTTAATTCAGAGAGAGAAAAAGGAGATACGGCAAGAGGTAAGGAGAAAAAAAATGAAGATAATGTTACCTTTAGAAACTATATAGTCTGATTATTTCAGAGAGAGAGAAAGGAAGGTAAAGAAGGAGGTGTAGAACATAGATCAAGAGAATGGATTAAATATGCCTGTTTAAGCAAAACTATAATCAGTATAACCAGTCCAAAGGAGGGGAGAGATAAGAATGAGATAAGGGAGAGAATATATCTGAATAGCAAGAATTGATCTAGAGTTAATCATATCAATGCATTGGTGCTGGTCCTGGGAGACGGGCTGTCTGTTTCTGCAGCATATATCCAGGCTGTGGTAAAATAGCAGCTACTCAGCACAGATGGGCGTGGTTTGGTGTAGGCGGGTCTCGCCTCCACTGTGGGTCCTGTCGGCCGCTCCCTGAGGCCCTGCCTTGGTGGTTATGGGGAGAAAAATGGAGACCCCCTAGTCCCTTCTCAAGTCAGGTGTTCCAAAACACTTCTTTGGGTCTGATCTCACTGTGCCATGGGCACAGCCAAGGTGGGTCTCTTTCTGTCCCAAGACAAGGTTTTTCTCTTCTCCAGGTGCAGTTCTATAATTCCTCAGCTGCTCTATTTCTTCTCTTTGTCTCTCCACAGAAGTGGACTCCATCTCTTTTCCTCCCAGACTCTTGTGGTTCAGAGTCCTTTGGCTTCATCCCTTCTTTGTTTGAGAGATGCAGATGGGAAGTATGGAACTCCCTATTTCTTTGCCATCTTGCCACCAGAAATTGAAACTGTTTTTTGAATCATAGTATAAATTTAGACTTATTTGGAAAATATCCCTCAAAAATGTGCATCTGGCACACATTTATATTTCCAATCTCTAATTATTAGCATTCTCTTAAAGAATATGTAACTTTATTTAGATATATTGCTCTTCTCTCTTGCATTTGTCTACCTGTGTCTAAATTCCTATAGATGTACTGATAGCAAATTTACAAGGTGGGTATGGAATAACAAGGATCTGAAATATATATTGTTTAACACTATGAAAGATTGATTTTTTGAAATCCAAAATAACTTTTCCAGAGTATCCTAACTTAGCAATGAACATTAAACTTTCTATAGGTTGCAGACTGTGTTGAGTGTGCGAGCACCTGTTTTTGGCTTTTGGCTAGGGAAAAGGTGTAGAGTGAATCTACCAAAGTACTTTATGTTCATTCTCATCCTTCATGCTATTTCTGATTGCTCATGCTAATTTCCATCCTGTTTCTTATTTAAGACTCACTACAAATTCAATTCCTTCATGAATCTTATTCACAAACTCTTGCCCACAAGTATCTTCCCCTTTTTACTTTTTTAGTATCACTAATTATCTGTACACCCCCCCTTTTACTAGGTCTTATAGTATGCTTTGTTTCATTACATAAGCAAAACATTACATTGTTTTTCATTCAACAATTTTTAAGTTTTACTAAGGCTGGAATTTCTCTTTCTAAATCACTCTCTCCTCTATCTCTCATTCTTTTCTCCCTTTTAATTTTCTGCCTTAGGAAGTTAATGATAAAAACATATTTTCTGTGAATGCACTATGTGCCATAAAAGTACTAAATGATTTATTATTTTTAACTATTTAAAGTTTATTTATTTTGACAGAGAGAGCGAGAGAGAGAGAGAGAGAGCACGTGAGTATGAGCAGGGGAGGGGCAGAGAGAGAAAGGGGGAGAAAGAGTTCAAAACAGACTCTGCTGGAACACATGAAGCATGAAATCATGTCCTGAGCTGAAACCAAGTGTCGGACGCATAACTGACTGAGCCACCCAAGAGCCCCAATGTGCTAAGTAATTTATATAATTTGTCATAGAATATGTGTTGAATAGCCACCAAATTAAATTGAAGTTAGTTGAAAATGATGTATCAAGTGTTTCCTTAAAACAGATGGCATGTTCTTCTAACTATATTTTATGGACTGAGTTATATACACTCAAAATCATAAGTTGAACCCCAATCTTAAATTTGACTGTATTTGGAAATAGAATATTTAATGAGGCAATTAAGATTAAATGAGGTAAAAAAAAAAAGTGGGGCACTCATCCAATAGGACCAGTGTCCTTTATAAGAAAAAAGAGAGACACCTAGGGGATCTTTGGGTGGCTCAGTCATTTAAGCATCCAACTTTGGCTCAGGTCATGATTTTGTGGTTCATGAGTTCAACACCCACGTTGGGCTCTGTGTTGACAGCTCAGAGCCTGGAGTCTGCTCCAGATTCTGTGTCTCCCTCTCCTCTGCCCCTTCCCTGCTCACACTCTCTCTTTCTTTCTCAAGAATAAATAAACTTTAAAAAAGAGACAGAGACACCAAGTGTGCATGCATACATAGATAAAGTCACGTGGAGGACACAGGGAGAAGATGGGCAACTGCAAGTCAAGGGGAGAGGCCTCTGGAGAAACCAAACTTGCTGGCATCTTGATCTGGGACCACCAGGCTCCAGATCTATAAGAAACATATATTTCTGTTGGTTAATCATTCCAGTCTGGGTTATTTTCTTATGTAGCACTAAGTTACTAATGCACAATGGTAAAGATAAATAATCACACAAAACAGCCAACTATACATAGTATTTTTAGTTAGGTAATTTTTTACTCTCTTGGGAAAGGCTCCAGTTTTATTTAATTAAAATGATTCTGAATATTATTTCAAGACCATATTTGGAATACCCATCTATCTCTGAAACATAGCTTATTGTTGTGTAGGGAAAAAAAGTAAAATATCTGTTGATTTCAGTAGAAAAGAAATGAGCATAAGAGCTGAAGGTATGAGTCTTCCATATACTTTTATATTCAAGTCCACTCAAGTAGTTTTTTGATAGATTTTTATATTCAGTCCAAAATAGATGTTGAATAGCATTAGGGCTGTGACAACAAAATTATGAGCCATTTCTGCACTGCCAAAGAGAATCAACCTGTCCCTTACGTTGAATAAGAAGCTTTTGAACTGGACTGTCCACCTCAGGGCTTCCTTGTTGGGTTGTTGAATATTTTTGTCAAGTTTCTGCATTATTTAAGTTCATTTTATGTTGATAATAAATTTATTTAAGGAATCCCTGTCTATATTAAAAATGAAAAAAAATCCTGCAAACAAAAAGATAAAATAAGTGACTCTCTTAAAAGTCTGGGCATTTGAGCTCTAAAAATAACGTGTGTATATTATATACATGAATACATATTCACATAGCACATGCATTACATAATTAGATTAATAACACAGGACCACATAAATTCCACCTAGATTGACTACTTTGACAAACTGATCAAACAAACAAATTCAGTCAAAGAATGATATAGCCAGGGAAACAAATAACTAGAGATAGAGAGAGACAGAGAGATATTTTGATTTCATTCATTACTAAATCCAGTTGAAAAGTATGAACTGATGGTATGTGTAGACATGCCTTCAATAAGGTAGTTTGGGGGGCTATTGTTTTTGTCCTTTGGTATGGATATAAGAAATATGTAGTTGTCATTCATCCCTCCACCAAGGTGGCATAACCTTGCCACTTTTCTGCTGAGTTTCTAAGTTATAGAAGTTTGGTGACAGTCACACCTTCTCTGTGAGGTGCTACATTTGAAGATTGCATTGTCCTTCAACAGGATTAAATATATTGGACAGTGATTGAATGTCATCTAGTGCTTATTAATATGCATGTTGTCATTTGTCATCTCAGTCATCACTGACACTTTGTCATTTATGTTACTATAAGCATTATATCGACTGAGTTGCTACATTTCAGACCTTCTCTTGCTTGCAAACTCATCAGAAATATAGGTCACCATCTTCAAGAAGCCAAGCTAATAAAAAAAAAGATGGGTTTAAGATCGGTTGACTCCTTTCATCCTTTAAGATAGTATAGGAGAGAACTACCAAAATTATAGTAAGAGGAAAAAATAGATTAAATAAATAGAACTTTTTAATGGATTGTATCTAAGGGTACTGATTACCACATGAGAAGATTGAATTTCCTTTCTTAAAGGTAATTCAATAAAATGTTTTAAAATAAAATAAATAAAATAAAATAGTACTTCTAAGTCAGAGAGCTCTCATAGTATTTCTTACAATTATGATTAATTATGATAGGTAAGTAATATCATCTCTTTGTAGGTAGGGAAAGTGAAGTTCAAATGTTTTTAATGATTTGCCTAAGAATGTAGTTTTAAATCTGAGGACTGACAATAGATCCCAGATCTTCATATCTTCCATGTGATGTTTCTCATCAGTGTGTTTTTCTATTTAAATTAAGTCCTATTTCAAAGACTTATTTCAAAGCATTCTTTGAGATTCTTAACATTTGAGATTATAAACATAACTTTTATGTCACCTGCTCAATATGCCATACCCTCCTCTTCTTCCTACAAGAACAATGATTTTTGTTTTTGTTATCCACTTGCCAGCATAAAATCATGTGTTTGATTTAAGGAAAGCTGCCTGATTTTTACCTACAGATGGTGGATAAAATTTGGACGAATCCACTCATGGTAATTGCATCTTTCTTGCCAGTGATTGGATTAATAATATCCATGTGACCAATCATCTATGGTTGAAGACCTCTGATCTGTTTTGGGGAACATTTTCCTCACTCCTAAGAAAAGAACACATTAAAACATTTCATGTGGCTGTTTGGAACACATTTTCATGTGGATATTTTCATATCATGACTGATGTTGAGAACTTAAATAGCTATCTTACTATGCAACTGAGAATGGAAACAACATCTGAAGGAACTCAAACTCAAAAATAACAGAGAAAGAAGAGTAGAACTCTCACATAAAACTCCTGTGTCTTTATACTTTTAAATATTATATGACATCACATTTTATAATTAAAGCCAGTTTGAATAAAAGTTTTCTGTTATTTTCATTCAAAACATACTGACACATAAAAACTCTACCCAAGGATATTTTGCTAAATAATAACATAAGTAATAATTGAGTGTTGCATGTATTGTTTTGAAACATTACTAAAGAATTGGAGTAGGAATCATATAATGTACCTAGAAAGATCATCAGAGAAAAGGATATATTTTAATATTTGCAAAAGTATGCTCCATTGAACAGTTTTACACAGAAGTTAGGGATAGACAAAATGGGGAGGGGGTTTCCATTTCAGACACAATTTTGAAAAAGAAGTGGGTTAAAATGTCTTAACATGTTCCTTTACTGAGTATATCTACAGCTATGCTATATAGTATATCATGACTCTCCAATATAAGTTTTAGTTTGGAGTATTTTTTGAACTTATATAACCACAGAATATTGTGTGTGTGTCTGTGTGTGTCTGTGTGTGTGTGTGTGTGTATAATGTTGTGGGATGTTGTTCTCAGAAACATATTTTAGGAGAAAATGACAAACAAAACTTCAGAATGAGTACAAGACTGTTCAACATTTTGAGACCACTTAGTAGTATATTTGAAATTAGCACACTGGTCTGCTGATTTTCTGGCCAATACTATTTCAGTCATCAGTTAGCCTTTTCTTTAAGCAACCAAATAAAATATGGTTTCTATTCAAATGCAGATTTAATTATATGTATTTGATGATAATGATACAATTTTAGAGAGTATTCTTACATAGAAAGCGAATATCTTAAAAAGAGGGGCAGAGAAAGACACTGAAAAGGATATAAATTTGAAGTCATACAGATCTGGGTAACTATACTTAGATCAGATCAAATATTTTACAGTCAAAAGAGACAAAGAAAAACACTGTGTAATGATCAATTGATAAATCAATTTATAACAATATAATAAATTTTAATAAATGTGACCCTAACATCAGAGGACTTAACTATGTGAAGAAAATATTAGGCTAACTGAAAAGAGAAATAAATGGCAATACAATGATAGTAGATGTTAGTATTCCATTTTCAACAATGAATAGATTATCCAGACAGAAAAACAATAAGGTAACAGTGGACATGAACAACATTATAGACCAAATGGATCTAACAAACATATATGGAATACTCCACCAAAGAGAAACAGAATATACATTCTTTTCAAGGGTACATGAAACATTCTCCAAAATAGATAACATGTTTGGCGACAAAACAAGAAGACTTAAATTATATCGAGTACCTTTTCTGATCATATTGATATGAAACTAGAAATTAATAGCAGAAACATAAAACATTAAAAAATACATGGATATTAAACAATGTACACCTGAAAATCCAACGGTTCAAAGGATAAATTAAAAGGAAATAATAAAATATCTGGAGACAAATGAAAATAAAACATCAAAAATTATGGAATGCAGCGAAAGCAATTCTAAGGGTGAAGTTTATAACAATGAATACCTACAATAAAAAAGAAGAATCACAAATAAACAACCTAATTTTACAACTCAAGGAACTACAAAAAGAAGAAAAATAGGAAGTCCAATTTTAGTAGAAGGGAAGAATAAAAATTAGTGAAGATAGAAAATAAAATAGAGACTAAAAATAATAGAAAAAAATAAGAGTTGATCAAAAAGGACACATTATAAATGGTGTCAGAAAAATAAAGAGATCGTATAAAAGCACTTTAAGCAATTATATGCCCACAAACTGAATAACCTAAAGAAAGGAGAAATTCCTGGAAACGTACAACATACTAAGATGGAAAGATGAAGAAATAGAAATTATGAACATAATATGAGGAATGGAATTGATCAGTAATTTAAAACCCCCCAGCCAAGAAAAGCCCAGATTCAGATTGCTGCACTCGTAACTTCTAGCAAAGATTTTTCTTTCCTTGTCTTTAGCTGACATTTAATTATAATGTGTTTTTTTAAATATTTTTATTTATTTCTAGGAGAGAGAGAGAGCGAGCAGGGGAGGGTCAGAGAGATAGGGAGACACAGACTCTGAAATAGGCTCCTGGCTCTGAGCTGGCAGTCAGCACAGAGCCCGACGCGGGGCTCGAACCCACGAACCGCGAGATCATGACCTAAGCGAAAGTCGGACGCTTAACCGACTAAGCCACCCAGGCGTCCCAATTATAATGTGTTTTGATGTGGGTCTCTTTGGGTTCATCATATTGGGAACTATCTAAGCTTCTTGGTTCTGGTTGTCTGTTTCCTTCCCCAAGTTAAAGAGGTTCTCAGCCATTATTTCTTCAAATAAGATTTCTATTCCTTTCTCCTTCTTTTGGGAGCCCTATAATGTGAATTATAGTCTGAAGTTGTCCCATAAATCCCTTAAACTATCTTCAATATTTTTTTCATTTTCTTTTCTTTTTCCTCCTCTGATTGGTTAACTTTCACTGTCTTGATTCATTCTGCTGCTTTATCTAAGTCTGCTATTGAGCACCTCTAGTGTATTTTTCAGCTCAATTATTGAGTTCTTCAGTTCTAGGATTTCTGTTTAGTACTTCTTTATATTTTCCATATCTTTGTTAAAATATTATTCTGTTCACCCTGTGTTCTCTCCAAACCCTTAAGCATCTTTCTATGAGGCCAGCGTTATCCTAATACCAAAACCAGGTAAAGACACTACTAAAAAAGAGAACTTGAACTCTTTATCAGGTAAGTTACCTATATCCATTTCATTAACTTTTTTATTTCTGAGATTTTTTTTCTTAACTAACAGTGTTATATTAGTCTCAGGTGTGCAATATAGTGATTCAACAATTCCATACATCACCCAGTGTTCATCACAAATGCACTCCTTAACCCTCACACCTATTTCAACCATCCCCTCACCTCTTCCCCTCTGGTAACCATTAGTTTGTTCTCTATAATTAAGAGTCTGGTTTTTTTCCCTCTCTTTGTCTCTTTATTTCTCTTTTCTCATTTGTTTTCTTTCTTAAATTCCACAATGAGTGAAATAATGTTATTTGTATTTCTTTGACTAACTAGTGGTATTTTGATAGAGATTGCATTATATGTGTAGTGTGCTCTGAATAGTATAACATTCTAACAATCTTTGTTCTTTTCAATCCATGAGTATGAAAGGTCTTTCCATTTGTTTTCTGTGTCATCTTCAATTTTTTTCATCAGTGTTTTAGTTTTCAGAGTAAAGGTTATTCACGTCTTTGGTTAAGTTTATTCCTAGCTATCTTATAGCGTTTTGATACAATTGTAAATGGTATTGATTCTTTAATTTCTCTTTCTGCTACTTCATTATTGGTGTATAAAATTGCAACACATTTTCTGTATATTTATTTTATATCCTGCAACTATACTGAATTCATATATCTGTTCTAGCAGATTTTTGATGGAGTCTTTACGGTTTTCTATGTACAATATCATGTCATCTGCAAATAGTAAAAGTTTTACTTCTTCCTTACCAATTTGGATACCTTTTATTTCTCTTTGTTGCTTAATTGCTGTCTGTAGAACTTCCACTACTATGTTGAAGAGAAGTGAGAGTGGACATCCTTCTCTTGATCTTGACCTTAGGGGGAAAGCTTTCAGTTTTTCCCCATTGAGGATGATGTTAGCTGTGGGATTCTCATACATGGTCTTTATTATGTTCAGTTATGTTCCCCCTAAATGTACTTTTATTTGAGGGTATTTATAATGAAAGGATGTTGTGCTTTGTCAAATGCTTTTTCTGAATCTATTGGAATGATTAGATGGTTCTTATCCTTTCTATTATTGATGTGATGTAGCACATTGATTTGCAAATATTAAACTACAGTTGCAACCCAAGCATAAATTCTGTTTCATCGTGGTGAATGATTTTTTAATGTATTGTTGGATTTGTTTTGCTACTATTGTATTGAGGATATCTGCTTCTGGGATATCAAGGATATTGGCCTGTAGTTCTCTTTTTTAGTGGTGTCTTTACTTGGTTTTGGTATGAGGATAATGGAAGTTTTCCTTCCATTTCTATTTTTTTTAATAGTTTGGGTATTAACTCTTTTTCGAATGTCTGGTAGAATTTACCTATGAAGTCATCTGGTCCTGGACTTTTGTTTGTTTGGAGTGGTTTTGTTACTGATTCAATTCCTTTGCTCATTATCAGTCTGTTCAAATGTTCTATTTCATCCTTTTTCAGGTTTGGTAGTTTATATGTTTCTAAGAATTTATCTATTTATTCTATGTTGTACAATTTGTTGGCATGTAGTTTTCATAACACTCTATTATAATTGTATTTCTGGGGGTGCCTGGGTGGTTCAGTCGGTTAAGTACCCAACTTTGGCTCAGGTCATGATCTCACAGTTCGTGGGTTCGAGCTCCGCATCAGGCTCTGTATTGAACGCTTGCTCAGAGCCTGGAGCCTGCTTCGAATTCTGTCTTTTTCTCTCTCTGCCCCTCCTCTGCTCACGCTCTGTCTCACTCTGTCTCTGAAAAATAAATATGTAAAAAAAATTGTATTTCTGTAGTGTTGGTTGTTATTTGTCCTTTCTCATTTGTAAATTTATTTATTTTAATCCTTGCTCTTTTTTTCATAATAAGTCTGGCTAGAGGTTTATCAATTGTATTGATTTTTTTCAAAGACCCAGATCCTGGTTTCATTGATCTTTTCTGTTTATTTGTTTTGTTTTTTAGTTTCTACATCATTTAATTCTACCCTAGTCTTTATTATTTCCTTTTTTTATTGGTTTTAAGTTTTATTTCTTGTTCTTTTTCTAGCTCCTTTAAGTGTAAGGTTAGGTTCTTTATTTGAAATTTTTCTGAGATTTTTCTTCCTTTTTGATGTAGACCTGTATTGCTGTATACTTCACTCTTAGAACCACTTTTGCTGCATCCCAAAGGATTTGGACTTCTGTCCTTTCATTTTTTTTTGTTTGTTTGTTTCCATGTACTTTTTCATTCCTTCTTTGACTTCTTGGTGGATGTATTCATTGTTTAGTAGTGTGTTATTTAACCTTTATGTATTTGTGGTCTTTCCGGATTTTTTCTTGTGGTTGACTTCTAGTTTCATAGCATTCTCGTCAGAAAATGAGAAAACTATCTTACTTATAGAAACTATATGGAGATTAAGGAATACACTTACTTATAGAAACTATAGAGAAAAAACTGATGGTTACCACAAGGAAGGTGGGTGGGGTGGATGAGTAAGATAGGTGATAGGGATTAAGGAGTACACTTGTTCTAATGAATGTTGGGTGTTGTATAAAAGAGTTGAATCATTTTATCATACATATGATACTAATATTATGCTATATAATATAGTAATAATATATAATATAATATTACACTGTATAACTGGACTTTAAATTAAAAAAAAAACAAGAAAAAGTGCATAGTATGACTTTGATCTTGGATTTGTTGAAGCTGGTTTTATGGTCTACTATGTGATCTATTCCGGAGAATGTTCCATGTACACTTGAAAAGAGTATGTATTTTGCTGTTTTATGATAGAATGTTCTGAATATGTCTGTTAAATCCATGTGTTCTAGTGTGTCAATAATGTCATTGCTTCTGTGTTGATTTTCTGTGTGGATGATTTGACAATTGATATAAGTGGGGTGGTAAAGTGTCCTCCTATTATTGTATTTATATCAATCGGTTCCTTTATGTTTGTTATGGACACTTTTATGTGTTTGGGTGCATAAATATTTATAATTTTTATACTTCTTGATAGATTGTCACCTTTATTATTACATAGTATTCTTTGTCTCTTGATAGTGTTTGTTTTAATGTCTACTTAGTATGATGTAAGTATTGTTACTCTGGCTTTCTTTTGAAATCCATTTGCATGATACAAACTTTTCCATCCCTTCATTTTAAGTCTAAAATGAATTTGCTATAGGAAGCATATAGATGGATCTTGTTTTTTATCCATTTTGTCACCTTATGTCTTTTGATTGGAGTGTTTAGCCATTTACATTCAAAGTAATTTTTGAGATTTTGTGAGATTCTTCACTGATTTTTTTACAGCAATATTCATTTTGGCTGCTTTTGTGTTTCTTACTTTTATACCATCATTTGTTTTCTCATTTCCACCTAGATCCCCTTTAATATTTCTGTCTGGGCTGGCGTAGTGGTCAGAAACTCCTTTAGTTTGTTTGCTTGGAAAACTATCTCTACTTCTATTTTGAATGATAGCTTTGATGGATAGAATATTCCTGGCTCAGATTTTCCCCATTCAGGACTTTGAATATATCATGTCATTCACTTCTGGCTTCTACAATTCTGCTGAAAAATCCCATGCTAGCATTATAATCCCTTGTAATTTACTGTCTTCTTTTGTCTTGTTACTTTTAATTTTATTCTTTATGACTGTATTTCATATTTAATTACGATATTTTGTGCTGTGGATCTGCTTTTGCTGATTTTGATGGGGGTTCTCTATGCCTCCTAGATCTATCTGTTTCCTCCACTGATTGAGGGAGTTTTCAGCCATTATTTCTTCAAATAAATTTTCTGTCCTCTTTTCTCTCTCTTTTTTTTCTTCTGTCAATCCTATCATATGAATGTTATTACACTTGATGGTGTCACTCGGTTTCCTAGATCTATTCTTATTTTATGTAACTATTTTTACTTTCTCTTGATCAGCTTGATAATTTTCCATTACCTTGCCTTCTAGGTCAGTAGTTCATTCCTCTGCTTCCTTCAGCCTACAGTTCATTCTATCAAGCATGTTTATCATTTAGTTTATTGAGCACTTTATCTCTACTTGTATTATTTCTTGTATCTGTGTTAAGGATTTCATTCATATTTTACACTCTTTTCTCAAGTCCACTGAGTATCCTTATGACCATTGCCTTAAATATTCTATCAGGTATATTACTTATATCTGTGTTGCTTAGATCTCCAGCCATGGCCTTGTCCTTTACTTTCGTTTGCAACAAATTTCTCCATCCTCTCATTTTGGCTAAGTCTCTGTGATTTTTCCCTGTGTTAGAAAAGCTACCTACATCTGTTCTCGAAGGTACTGGCCTTATGAAGAAGAGGACCTGTATGTCCTGCTCTGTAGTGTATCCTGTTCCTTAGGGTCTGACACTTCCACAAGTGTCTCCAATGTATGCTGCATGTTCTCTACTGTTTTGTCCTGGCCATTTTATCCTTCAGGCCAGTTGACTATAGAATCTCTCTTTACCTGGTGAGTGCAGTATTTGGTCCCTGGCCTGAATGTAGTATGTTTTAACCAGTTGTGCTGTTGTCTGTTTTTGAAATGCCACTTGTCAACACTGCCACTGGAACTGAGGCATTGCAAAACTCCCAGGTCAAGAGACATGGTGTAAGCATGTGTTTGGGCCAGTCTTCTGAATAAGGGGACCTGGCTTGCTTGGACTGAGTCAAGTGTGACTGGGAAGGGCAGTTGCACCAGAATGTGGGGTCTTAATGTAAGCAAGTTATGTAGAAAGTGTAAGTGCTGTGCTGGTTACTAGAGGTGGCCCTGTTCTTATGCTGAAGGGCAGGGATAGGAAATGGCACCTTCCATTTCCTTTGTTCCCAGAGAGGTGTCTCCATGGATTCTGCCTCTCTGGTACATACTCTCAGATGAACAAATAACCTCCACACTGTGAGCCCCAGGTGCTCTTTAGATTGCTATTTCCACCCTCTATGTCTGCGGATTATTTGCTCTGCCTTCTCTCCAAGAGGAGGACAATGTTTTCCAAGCTTTATTCTAGCCAACACTGTTGACTTTTAAAACTCGAAGCTTTCAACCCCACTGATTGCAACAACTCATGAAATTCAGCCCCTCTTGAATTCTAAGACAATTGCTAGGGGGACTTGTTTTTCTTGTGTGTTTCCCTGTGTGCTACTCTTCTTATTGCCCTTCTCTGACTGGCTTTCTCCCCACCACAGCAACCATAATCTGTTTCTCTCCTAAACTGTGTCTTTGAACTTCCTACAGTCTTCAGTGTGGTCTGTAGACTTTAGTTGTGCCTTTAGTTGTGAAGTTTTTTTCCGCAAGTCTTCAGGTCAATTTCCGGGATATTTAGGATGATTTGATAGTTATCTTGCTGTGTTCTTGGGAAATGGCAAGCCTAGGGTCCTCCTACTCCACTGCCATCTTCCAATCTTTTCCTGAGATTTTATCTTATTCTTTCATTTGGAACATATTCCTCTGTTTCATCATTTTGTTTGCTTTTCTCTGTTGGTTTCTATACTGTAAATGAAACAACCACCTCTCTCAGTCTCAAAGAACTAGTTTTGTATAAGAGATGAAACTTTTGTTCAGCCCTCCCTCTGCTCTTGGTTATCACTAAAACTTCTGTGCTTGTCCAGGTAGCTTATTATATTTTTTGTACCTCCCAGTAGTTGAAGATGTGCCACGACCTTTCAGTGTACCAAAGAAGAGGATTTCAGCCCCTAAATTCAGGCTCATTAGAAGCCCAAGCCTTAGGCAACAGCTTTCAAATATATGCAAATATAACAGCCCTGAGGTGCTGCAAGCATAAGCACCACTGGTCACGAGAGCCAGGCATTGTGGAGGTATTCCCTGCATGTCAATCACAAAAACCAGGGTTCCATATGAAAGCATAATCTCCTTTATGGGAGATACTTGTGATCTGAAGCAAAGCAGAGGAAAAAAGTCATGATGAAAGAAAGAGCACCAAGTACAATCTCCATTCTTTAAGAGCAGCTCCGCAGACCACTAAATGTGTGCCAAATCTAAAGCCTTACTCTTGGTCAAATTCTCCAGAACAAGCAAAGTGGCCTCCTTTACACAATACTGAGAGGACAGGGAAATGTGCCTCAGTCCACTGTTTGTTTAGTGTCCTGGGAGTGGTAGCCTGCCACAGGCTTTCCCTGTGATTATCATAACCTTTTAAGACCCAGGAATGCAAGCCCTTCTGGGCACCAGAGTCAGGTAAACAAGAGGTGTCCACTATAAAAACTGGGCACCAGACATGTCAAGCTCCCCTTCAGGAGACGGTAGTTTTCTGGAGCATGGCAGAAGGTGACCACAGAATGCCCATTCCTAAGGTCTCTTGAAAAGAATACAGTTGGTTTCTAGAAGTGTGTTTAATTAGAAACCTGCCCCTCAGACAGCAATCATAATAATAAGCTAATAGACCTTTTCCATAGAAAGAGAAAGTTCCTGGGTCTGTTGCTTCTTGCTGTTCTCTGGGGGTGGTAACTGTTTTAGAACTCTTTCAGTATTAGTTACAGTCCTAGGGGCCCACAAGCATAAGCCTCACTGGTCACCAGGCAATGCAATTTAGAGGTGGTTTCTTTCTTTTTTTTATATTAAAGGGCTTTATTTATTTATTTTTTAATTAATTAGTTTATTTTTAATTGACATCTAAGTTAGTTAGCATAGAGTGCATTAATGTTTTCAGCAGTAGATTCCAGTGATTCATCCCATATGTATGACACACAGTGCTCATCCCAACAGTCCTCCTTAATGCCCCTTACCCATTTAGTCCATCCCCCCATCCAGAGCCCCTCCAGCAACCCTCAGTTTGTTCTCTGTATTTAAAAGTCTCTTATGTTTTGTCCCCCTCCCTGTTTTTATATTTTTTGCTTCCCTTTCTTTTTTTTTTTTTTTTTACAAATAGTTTATTGTCAAGTTGGTTTCCATTTAACACCCAGTGCTCATCCCCACAAATGCCCTCCTCCATGTCCATCTCCTCCCTCCACCCCCATACCCATCAGTCCTCAGTTTGTTCTCAGTATTCAAGAGTCTCTCATGGTTTGCCTCTCTCCCTCTCCCCCACTATTTTTTCCCTTCTCCCCCATGGCCCTCCGTTAAGATCCTCCTAATGCTCCTATACGTGCAAACATATGATATTTGTCCTTCTCTGCCTGACTTATTTCGCTCAGCATAACACCCTCAAGGTCCATCCATGTTGCTACACATGGCCAGATTTCATTCTTTCTCATTGCCATGTAGTATTCCATCGTATAGATAAACCACATTTTCTTGATCCATTCCTCACTTGATGGACACTTAGGTTCTTTCCATGTTTTGACTATTGTTGAGAGTGCTGCTATGAACATTGTGGTACATGTGCTCCTATGCATCAGCACTCTTATATCCCTTGGGTAAATTCCTAGCAGTGCTATTGCTGAGTCATAGGGGAGTTCTATTGTTAATTTTTTGAGGAACCTCCACACTGTTTTCCAGAGGGGCTGCACCAGTTTACATTCCCATTTTAGAGGTGTTTTCTACTGGTGGTCACAAAAATCAGGGCACTAGACATGGGTATGAGCTCTTTTCTTAGTGACACTGATTATTACAGAGCCATGAGACCAGTTATGCAAGCTTCTCTGGCCTCCATAATCAGGTGATCAAAGAACATCCCTTGTCTGGCAGCCACAAATATCAGGCCACTAGATGAGTGTAAAGGTTCCCTTCTGGGAGATACTGGTGCTCTAAAGTAGGGAGAGTGCAAAGATGGCACCTACTAGTCTTTGTCCCTAGAAAGTGTTCTGGCAGGCTCCTAAATCTGTGTATTAAATTAAATGCTTTCTTCCCAGGCCTAGTTTTAATATAAACAAGTGATTCCCTCACCTTAAGTCTGGGCATGATCGGCTGCCTCTGAGCTGGGTCCTGGGGTAGGTGAGCCTGAGCATGCTAGCCTTTTAAGACACATTTCTCAAATTACTACCATTTTGTAGGTCTCAGAGTGTGAGACTGTTAGTTTAAAATTTTTTTAAATGTACTGGGGACTTGTCTCCCAAGTATGTGTCTTAAAAGATGGAGCACCTAATATGGGATTTGAACTCTTACTCCTCAGGTAAAAGCTGTGGTTTTTGAGTTATCTCTTCATTGTAGGTGGTCACATCAAAGTTGAAGCCTATAGAAAATTGTATTTCAGCCTTTCCTACCCAATTTGATGTTCCTTCCTTTTCATTTTCTCAATGTGTAGTCATCATTTAGATAGCTTTTAGGTTTTTATAGAAAAAATTACTCCATATGGAGCTGTACAGTCCATGTGACCATGGGAAGAGGTGCGTTTAGAACTTTCTTGTGTCACTATCTTAACCAGAACCCTAAGCTATTTTCATACATACATATATATATATATATATAATGTTAATAAATTCCCTCATAAATTGTTAGAGTTAGTAAACAAGTTCAGCAAACTTTCAGGATATACAATCAATAAATAAAAATCAAGTATATATCTAAAGCCTGAAGTGAACAAATCAAAATAAAATGTAAAATATAAACATTTTAACAAAAATTTTAATAAAAAACAATATTAAAATAAAGTGTAAAAAATAATTTATTGACAATAGCGTTAGAGGCATAAAGTAGTAGTAAAATTAACAAAAAAGTTCAAAGCACATATTCTGAAAACCATAAAACTTGTTGAAGGAAATCTAAATAAATGGAATGTTCAAAAATCAGTAGATTTCATATTGTTAGCATGCTAATACTCCCTAAATTTATCTTTGGATTCAACATAATCCACATAAAAATTCTAGTTGGAATTTTTCAGAAATTGACAAATTGGTCCATTAATTCATATGAAAATTCAAAGGGCCAAAATAGAAAAAAAAATATGCAGCAATATGGATGGAACTTGAGGGTGTTATGCAGAGCAAAATAAGTCAGACAGATACCATATGTTTGCACATATAGGAGGATTAGGAGGAACTTAACGGAGGACTGTGGGGGAGAAGAAGGGGGAAATGGTGGGGGAGAAGGAGGGAGGCAAACCATGAGAGACTCTTGAATGTTGAGAACAAACTGAGGACTGATGGGGGTGGGGGGGAGGCAAAGGGGGGGAGTGATGGGCATGGAGGAGGGCACTTGTGGGGATGAGCACTGGGTGTTATATGGAAACCAACTTGACAATAAGCTATTAAAAAAAAAGAACAACATTGAAAGAGTCACATTGCCTAATTTCAAACCTTAACTACAACACAACTTTAACCAAGACAGTGTAGTTTTAAGATTCTTTCATAGAATATGGATAAATATATAGATACGCAGAATGGAATTGAGAGTCCAGAAATAAACCCACATATCTATGGTAATTATTTTAGTGTTTATTTAAAATCACTTTATTGACATATGATTGACATGTAAAAAAATCACATATATTTAATGTATACTACTTGATGAGTTTGGGGATTCATTAAATTTCCACAGTCAAGGTCATAGATATATCTATAGTCCCCTAAAGTTTCCTCTTGTTTATTATTATTAGTATCATTATTACTATTATTATTGTCTGTACATGAGTGTGTGGTAAGTAAACTTAACAATATTGTTAGCTCTAACCACTATGCTGTGTAGTATATCACAAGAACCTATTTATCCTGCATAACTAATTTTGGTCAATTCATTTTAAAGAAAGATGTCAAGACAATTTGATTAGGAAAAAATTTGTAACATATTGTAAAATTTTTAACATATGATGATGGGACAACTGTATATTTATCTTCAAAAGGATACAGATGAAAGTCTATTTTGTACCATATACAATAATTAATTCACAATTAATCAATGTCCTAAGTGTAAGAGCTAAAAATATAAATCCTTAGGAGGAAACATGTGAAATTTTGCATGACCTTGGTTTAGTCAATAAATCTTTAAATATGACACCAGAAACACTAGTAACAAAGTAAAAACGATAAATTGGACTTACCAAAATTAAAATGTTCTTTGCCTCAGATGGCATCATCAAGAATGTGAAATGGGTACATTTCCACAAAATGAACAAAAATTTTGCAAATCATGTATGTGACAATGGTCTTATATTTACATTATATACAAGATATTCAGAAGACTGTAATAAAAATATAAATAATCCAAATACAAAATGACCAAAGGAGCAATACAAATGACCAATAAGTGTAAAATAAACATCCTCAATGTCATTATTCAGCAGGAAAATTCTAAATAAAAACACATACTACTTCCTACATACTAGGATGGATATGTTGAAAAAGACAAGTGTTAGGGAGGAATGGAATCTTCATATGATGCTAGTGAGAATGTAAAGTATTCTCAGCACTTTGTAAAACAGTCTGGTCTGGTAGTTCCTGGAAATGTTATACACTTAAACTATGATTCAGCAGTTCCACTCCCAGGTACATATATACCTAAGAGAAATAAAAACATATGTAAAACATGCAAAACAACCTAAATGTCCATTGACTGATAATGGGTAATGCAATGTAGTCTCTCCATATAATAGAATATTACTCAGCAATAAAAATAAATGAAGTGAGGACATACACTACAACATGGATAAACCATAAAAATGTAATGCTAAGTGAAAGAAGCTAGTCACAAAATATCACATAGTATATAATACCATTTTTATCAGATGTCAAATATATGTAAATCTATAAAAGCATACAGTAGATTAGCGGTTTCCTAGGGCTGGGTTCGAAGATTAGAGAGAAATAAGAGTGATTGGTAAAGGGTGAGGGGTTCATCTTAGAAGTTATGAATATGTTCTAACTTGATTGTGGTAATGATTGCTCAACTCTGTGAATATACTATATGATCCTGGAGAATGTCAGTGTTTATGCATCAAGTATCATATAGATGTACTACAATGATTTTTTATACAAAAATACTATCAGAAAAAAATCTGTAGACATAAAAGGTTAGTCTGAAAAATAAATTCATAAATACATATAATGTAATGCTTGTACTAAATGTGTCATAAAGGTAAACCTTAAAGTAAAATTATCTTTATTTTAAAAACATTTTTAATGTTTATTTATTATTGAGAAAGAGAGAGAGAGAGAGTTTGAGTAGGAGAGGGGCAGAGAGAGAGGGAGACACAGAATCCGAAGCAGGCTCCAGGCTCTGAACTGTCAGCACAGAGGCTGATGTGGGGCTCGAACCCACAAACTGTGAGATCATGACCTGCGCCGAAGTCAGACCCTTAACCAACTGAGCCACCCAAGCACCCTTAAGTGAAATTATCTTTAAAAGGGACCAATTGATATAACTCAATCCTTGGGGCCCATACTGCATCTGTATCCGGTGAATAAAACTAATTTTGCCAGTGAGGGTGTAGACTTAAACAAAACTTTAAGAACATTAAAATATGATTTGATAAGACTCAGATAAATAAGTAATGTCTTTAATGAATCTTAGAAGTTTGTAACATTGAGACCTTCAGTCAGTTGTGAAACTATTTTAAGATTTTGATAAGAAAAAGCAAACAAATTTTTTAAAATGTTTTTATTTATTTCTGAGAGAGAGAGAGAGAGACAGCATGAGCAGGGGAGGGTCAGAGAGAGAGGGAGACACAGAATCTGAAATAGGCTCCAGGCTCTGAGCTAGCTGTCAGTAAAGATCCTGATGCGGGGCTCGAACCCACAAACTGTGAGATCATAACCTGAGCCGAAGTCGGACGCTCAACTGACTGAGCCACCCAGGAGCCCCCAAATAAAATGTGTCTTGTTAGATTGCAACACTAGCCTATCCTTACACTTACTCTCTTTGTATCAACTCCTGTACCTAGGTTTCCCACTAATCAGTTATCTGGCTATAATATATTTATAAGATAAATAAATTTTTATCTATTTACATTTGGTGTATATTTTTTGGTAGATTGATAAATTCATAGTATGTTATTCATTCTGAATACCTATGTATACATTATAATTATTAGTAAATGTTTAAGAGCAGTTAAATATTTTAGAATACTTTAGTCGAATGATCAGTTGAATATAAGGCTTATTTTCATGAATATAGGTTAAATTATTTAATGGAAGTAGCATTTAAAACTTAACTGGATAACTTTTTAATGTCCTTGACTATTTTTCAAAGACTAAGCAGCTCCCATGTTCCCCACTATTTAATATGTTTAAATCCCATTTTAATTTTTGAGCATTTTTCACAATCATAATAATATGCTTAGATTTACACTCTGTCTATAGACAATATTCTGGGAAATAATTCTAAAGAAAATTTGAGTGTTAAGAACTAAGTTGGTTGCTTCAAAGATTTACTTGGAAAATTGCTGCAGGGACGCCTGGGTGGCTCAGTCAGTTAGGCATCAGCTCAGGTCATTATCTCAGGGTAGTGAGTTTGGGCCCCTAATCAGGCTTTGTGAAGATGGGACGGGCCTGCTTGGGATTCTGTCTCTCCTCTCTGCCCCTTCCCCGCTGTGCCTGTGCTCTCTGTCTTAAAATAAATAAATAAATAAATAATCTTTTTATTTTTTTTAATATTTTTTATTTTTATTTCAAGGAGAGAGAGAGAGACAGCGTGAGCAGGGGAGGGTCAGAGAGAGAGGGAGATACAGACTCTGAAATAGGCTCCAGGCTCTGAGCTGGCAGTCAGCACAGAGCCCGACGCGGGGCTCGAACTCACGAACCGCGAGATCATGACCTAAGCGAAAGTCGAACGCTTAACCGACTAAGCCACCCAGGCGCCCCAATAAATAATCTTTTTTAAAAAATGCTATATATTTGGAGACATTCATCCAGAACCATGTATTTAGAGCTTTATAAGTGTCAAGAACTGTACTTGTCAGCTATCCTCATTCATGAAAAAAAATAGTTTATAGGTATTCTCTCTCTTATTAAAAATTTGATTTTTAAATTTTTTTTTTTATTTATTTCTGCAAGAGAGAGAGAAAGAGAAATAGCGTGAGCAAGGGAGGGTCAGAGAAAGAGGGAGACACAGAATCTGAAGCAGGCTCCAGGTTCTGAGCTGTCAGCACAAAGCCCGACGCAGGCTGGAACCCAAGAACCGAAATCATGCCCTGAGTCGAAGTCAGACGCTTAACCAACTGAGCCCCCCATCTGTTTTTAAAAGTTTTAATTAATAATCAAAATCAGCTAGATATTTTAGATGATTTGCATTTCACAGTGGTATACCTAAATCTGTGATGTCCGAGACCCATATTAGAGTCATGGTTTAAAGCCTTTAGAACATAACTTTCCATAATTAAAATCCAGGGAATTGCTTTATTGTTAGATCACCTTAATTTTATTGCTCTAGTTCTCTAGTTTGTTACATTGTTTACCAAATAATGCAATAAAGAGTGGAAGTTCATTGCTGTGTTTTATAAATAATAGGATAAAATGTGAAATAAAGCAATAAAAATAATCAATGGAAAAATCATTTAATTATGAATGCCAGTATACTTTGACTACTTAGGCAATGCACCTTTGAAAAGCAAGTAGCTTGAAGTGATTGAATGCACTTGGAGAAAATGTTTTGTACTAAACTTGAGGCATGTTCTTTGGGTGAAAAAATATATATTCGATTTATTGAAGCCTTCTCTCTCTCTTCTCTCTCCCTTTCCCTCCTTTCTTAATGTGATTTAAAAACAATGACTTGAAATGGGTAAGATTTCTTTGGAAGATCCAGGATTGAATAGTCTAGGCATAACTATTTGTCTTTGGCTATTGAATAGGAAAAGAGGGTGTATTTCCATTTCATTCATGAGCTTCTTCTTCCTCCATGTATCATATTTCCCTACAACAGGGACTGATGTTTATATACTGAATCTACAAGCTGAGATCTTTTTACCAGTTGAAAAATTAAAACTCTTCATCAAAGGAACTATATTTTCAAATGAGGAATATACATGTTGAGGAGCACCTATATCTGAAAATGTTTATGAAACGTTTTGGGTTTTGTGAAGATGCACTTCCACTTGCTGCTGGAAAATCCTGAAAACTTTTTGTCTAAAAACATACATCTGACTATCAGATTAAAATAGCATAGAAAAGAGAAATGATTTCTCCGGGTTAACATCTAGTTATATTTGGAGCTAAACACACATTTTTTGATATCCATGAATTTTAATGTTGAGTGCTTTTCCTTTAAACTATACTGTTAGTTTTACCAATTGCTAATTCATGTTCTTTAATGCCTCAACATACTTATTTTTATTTATTTATTTATTTTAGCTTTATTTTTTAAAATAGTTTATTGTCAAGTTGGTTTCCATATAACACCCAGTGCTCATCCCCACAAGTGCCCTCCTCCATGTCCATCACCCCCTTCCCCTCTCCCAACCCCCATTTTGTAAATCACATTTGAAAACACAGAGCAACCTCCTATTTTATGCGAAATTAATTTGGGGATCTACATGATACATTAATTTCAATATGTTATGTATAATTTCTCTTCAATGTTTCCAGTGTCAGATTGCTCAATAATAATTGTTGAGAACATTTACATGCAAAACTTTGCACCAGTTCTGCAGACAGGATGAAAATAATATATAAATGACAAAATCAGTGACCTCATGGAACTTACTATCCAAAACGATAGTTAGCACACATGCAAATGCTTCAATATTCTATAGCATTTAAAGGAAAGCCATAAACAAATGCAAAGTATAAATAAAAATTACCAAATTTTATATAGCTTTGTCATGCAGTCAATAGTTTTTGCAAATGCTTATTTATTTTTGAGAGATAGAGACAGTACAAGTGTACAAGCAGGGGAGAGGCAGAGAGAGAGGGAGACAGAGGATCTGAAGCAGGCTTTGCACTGGCAGCAGAGAGCCTGATGAGGGGCTCGAACTTATGAACCATGAAACCATGACCTGAACCAAAGTTGGATGTTTAACCAGCTGAACCACTCAAGGGTCCCATCATTCACTTAATATTTTAAGTTTCTACTGTGTTTTAGAAACTGTTATTGCCTGGAAATACAATAGTAAAGAAGTTGAATATGGCACTTATACCATAAGGAATTTACAATCCAGAAAAGAACAAACAAAAATAATCTTCACAGTGTGATAAGAAATAATTCACAATATTCTGTGACAGCACTAGCATAGGTAGCCAACACTTTCTGAGAAATCAGAGAAGGTTTTCTACAGAAAATATAGTCCCCATTTAAGATCTGCCACAAGTAGTTTTTATTTTTTCAGTCAATAGTTAGGGGGAGAAAAGCACATACGAAGTCCTGTAGGCATGAGAGGAATAGAGAGAAACATGACTGAAATATAAAATAGGTAGAAGGAATCTGGATATGACTTTAGATAGAAAGTAAAGTCAAGTGCTTAAGTTCTTAAATAAGCAGCCTCTCTGGAAAACAGTGTGGAGGTTCCTCAAAAAATTAACAATAGAACTCCCCTAAGACCCACCAATAGTGCTGCTAGGAATTTGCATAAGGGATACAGGAGCACTGACGCATAGGGGCACATGTACCACAATGTTCATAGTAGCACTCTCAACAATAGCCAAAACATGGAAAGAGCCTAAGTGTCCATCAACTGATGAATGGATCAAGATGTGGTTTCTGTATACAATGGAATACTACATGGCAAATGAGAAAGAATGAAATCTGGCCATGTGTAGCAACATGGGTGGAACTTGAGGGTGTTATGCTGAGCGAAATAAGTCAGGCAGAGAAGGACAGCTACCATATGTTTGCACGTATAGGAGGATTAGGAGGAACTTAACGGAGGGCCATGGGAGAGAAGAAGGGGAAAAATAGTGGGGGAGAGGGAGGGATGTAAATCATGAGAGACTCTTGAATGCCAAGAACAAACTGGGGGCTGATGGGGGTGGGAGGGAGAAGAAGGAGGGTGATGGGCATGGAGGAGGGCACTTGTGGGGATGAGCACTGTGTATTATATGGAAACCAACTTGACAATAAACTATTTTTTAAAAATTTAATTTAATTTAAATTTTTTTAAATTAAATAAGGAAGTAAAGTGAAGTGCTTAAGTTCTAAAATATTGACAAATTTGCATTTGAAACCTGAATCCAAAACAAACTGAGTGTGTATTGCCAAGAAAACTGTTTTTTTCTAAGCCATTATTGTTGTTTTATCTGAAAAAAAAAAGAAAATAATTTTACCTATGAAATAGTTTTGATGTGAGAATTAAATAATATATTAGACTCAAAAGGGAGGCACATAGTAAGCAGTCAATAAAATATAGCTATTATTGAGGGGTTTTCCTCTCAATCACTGGGACTGTGCCTTGCCACATTCCAAAAGAAATCAAGTTAATGTTTTTTGAAATTCTTTGTACTTCCAAGTTTGTTCATTGTCACTGCTGGTAATTGTAAATAATACCTATTTAGAGCATACTTTTTCATCATATTTGTCTTCTTGGAGATGATTTCCACTGATTTATTGCAGGAAATATTAGGTCTTACCAATACTGAATGCTCATATCTAAACTATACATTTCTTCCTTAAAGAGAGTTAATAGGGCATATGCTGCATGTTTCCATGAACTGCCAATTTTTTTCTTTCTTTAATTTTAATTCCAGTATAGTTGACATCTGTGTTATATTATTTTCAAATGTACCATATAGTGATTCAACAATTCTATACATTACTCAGTTCTCATTGTAATAAGTGTACTCTTAATCTCCTTCACTTATTGAGCCCATCCCCCTACCACCTGCCCTCTGGTAACCATCAGTTTTCTATAGTTAAGTGTAAAAAAAAAAGAGCTTGTTTCTTGGTTTCTGTCCTTTTTATTTTCCTTTGTTCACTTGTTTTGTTTCTTGAATTCTACATATGAATGAAATCATATGTTATTTGTCTTTCACTGACTTAATTCACTTAGCATTATACTCTCTAGGTCCATCAAAGTTGTATCACATCACAAGATTTCATTCCTTTTTTAAATGTTTATTTATTTAATTTGAGAGTGAAAGAGAGAGAGAGAGACAGAGAGACAGAGAGAGAACGAGCACAGGGAAAGGGCAGAGAGAGAGGGAGTGAGAGAGAATCCCATGCAAGCTCTGTGTCATCAGAGCAGAGCCATTGTGGGCCTTAAACCCACCAACCGTGAGATCATGACCGAGCCAAAACCAAGAGTCAGACTGAGCCACCCAGATGCCCAAGTTTTCATTCTTCTTAATGGCTTAGTAATATTCCATAGTGTGTGTGTGTGTGTGTGTGTGTGTGTGTGTGTGTGTGTATACATCATCTTTTTATTCATTCGTTAGTCAAGTGACATTTGGGCAGCTTCCATAATTTGGCTATGGTAAATAATGCTGCAATAAACATGGAGGTACATATATCCTTTTGAATTAGTATTTTAATAAACTTAAGGTAAATACCCAGTAGTGCAATTACTGGATAATAGAATGGTTCTATTTTTAATTCTTTGAGAAACCTCCAAACTGTTTTCCAAAATGGGTGCACTTGTTTGCATTCCCACCAACAGTGCATTCGATTTTTTTTCTCCACATTCTTGCCAACACTTGTTTCTTGTGTTTTTTATTTTAGTCATTCTGACAGGTGCGAGGTGATACTTCATGATGGTTTTGATTTGCACTTCTCTAATGATGAGTGATGTTGAATATCTGTCTGTCTTCTTTGCAGTAAATTTTGACCATTTTGAATGGGATTATCTGGGTTTTTGGGTGTTGAGCTTCATATGTTTTTTTATATATTCTGGATACTAACCCTTTATGGTATGTATCATTTGCAAATGTCTTCTTCCTTCCAGTAGACTGCTTTTTAGTTTTGTTGATAGTTTTCCTATCAACAACAAAAGTGCAGAAGCTCTTTTCTTAATTTTACTTTTTAAAGTGTATTTATTTTTGAGAGAGAGAGAGAATGAGTGGGGGAAAGGTAGAAGGAGAGGGAGACACAGAATCCAAAGCAGGCTCCAGTCTCGAAGCTGTCAGCACAAAGCCCGACATGGGGCTCAAACACAAACTGTGAGATCGTGACCTGAGCTGAAGTCATACGCTTAACCCACTGAGCTATCCATGTGCTCCCAGAATCTTTTTATTTTTATGTAGTCTCAGTAGTTTATTTTTGTTTTTGTTTCCCTTGCCTCAGGAGACACATTTAGAAAATAGTTCCAGAGGGCTTCTCATAGATGGCTTTTATGATGTTTAAGTAAGTTCTTTCCATCCTGACTTTCTCCAGGGTCTTTATTAAGAAGGGATGCTGTATCTTGTTAAATGTTTTTTTCTGCATCTATCGACAGGATCATATGGTTTTTATCTTTTGTTAATATGATGTATCACAATGATTGATTTGTGAATATTGAACCAGCCCTGTAACCCAGGAATGAATCCCACTTGACCATCGTGGATAATTCTTTCTATGTGCTGTTGGACTCAGTTTGCAAGTATCTTTTTGAGGATTGTTGCATGTGTATTCATCAAGAATATTGGCCTGTAGTTCTTTTTTTTTTTTTTTTTCTTTTTTCTGAGTCTCTGTCTGGCTTAGGAATCAAAGTGATGCTGGCTTTGTAAAATGAGTCCGGAGGTTTTCCTTTAATTTCTATTTTTTGGAATAGCTTGAGAAGAATGAGTATTAATTCTGTTTTAAATGTCTGGTAGAATTCCCCAGGGAAGCCATCTGGCCCAGGGCTCTTATTTGTTGGGAGATTTTTGATAACTGATGCAATTTCTTCACTAGTTATGGGTCTGTTCAGATTTTCTATCTCTTCCCATGTGAATTTTGGTAGTGACTGTGTGTTTAGGAATTTGTCCATTTCTTCTCAGTTGTCCAATTAGTTGGCATATAATTTTTCATAATATTCCCTGAAAATTGCTTGTATTTCTGATGGGTTGGTTGTAATAAGTCCTTTTTCATTCATGATTTTGTCTATTTGAATGCTCTCTCTTTTCACAATTGCACAAAAAAACATAAAATACCTAGGAATAAACCTAACCAAATATATAAGAGATCAGTATGATGAAAACCATAGAAAACTTATGAAGGAAATTGAAGAAGACACAAAGAAATGGAAAAACATTCCATGCTTATGGGTCAGAGGAATAAATATTGTTAAAATGTCATTACTACCCAAAGCAATCTACACATTCAATGCTATTCCAATCAAAATTGCACCAACGTTCTTCTCACAACTAGAACAAACTAACCTAAAATTTGTATGGAGCCACAAAAGACCCCAAATAGTCAAAGTAATACTGAAGAAGAAAACCAAAACGGAGACATCACCATCCCGGACTTTAGCCTCTACTACAAAGCTGTCATCATCAAGACAGTATGGCATTGGCACAAAAACAGACACATAGACCAATGGAATAGAATTGGAGAACTCAGAAGTGGACCCAAAAATGGATGGCCAACTAATATTTGACAAAGCGGGAGAGTATCCAATGGAAAAAAGACAGCTTCTTTAACAGGTGGTGCTGGGAGAACCGGACAAGAACATACAGAAGAATGAAACTACATCATTTTCTCACACCATACACAAAATAAACTCAAAAATGGTTAAAGTACCTGAATGTGAGACAGTAACGCATCAAAACCCTAGAAGAGAAAGCAGGAAAAAAACTCCTTGACCTCTACCGCAGCAATTTCTTACTTGACATATCCCCAAAGGCAAGGGAATCAAGAGCAAAAATGAACTACTGGGACCTCAACAAGATAAAAAGCTTCTGCATGGCAAAGAAACAGTCAATAAAACTAATAGGCAATTGACGTATTGCAAGACTACCTAATCCAAAATATGTCAGCAATTAACACTACATTCAGTTTTCAGCAAAACAGAATGTCAACATTTGCATGACTGACTAAATCAATTTCATTTAGACAACTAAGCATATTTATCCAGTAAGTCAATCATCCACACTATATTGTAATTTCTTTTTTATTCCTTTATAAGGGAATCCTTCTAGGAGTTAGGAAAAGGCATTTATGTCAGAGTTGGGGAAGGGAAAAAATAAGGACATAAGCTAATGTTTCTAAATTATTTACAAACAATTTGCTTCACATTTAAATTTATCTCAGTGTTAAATTCAATTTTATTGAATATGTTTCCAAATCAAATTATTATATTTGCATTCAGCACATAATTTCCATGTGTTTAATGGTGTCCAATCTTCTAAAAGTTATTCATCTTGTTGAGGAGAAAATACAAATAGGAACAGACACTTGATCAAGTGTGATAATGTTTAGCATAGCCTCTGTTATATAGGAAATCAAGGATGGGAGGCCAATTTTGAACTATAAGAAGTTTTAACAAAGAAGAACTTAAATGAATTGGATTATGGAAACGGGGATAGGCTGTGGATTTAAAAAGTTGAAACTGTCATTTCTTGTGGATAGGACAGCATGTACAAAAGCACAGATGAAAAACATTTTAGTACCTTATTTCAAAACTCTAAGTTTCGTATTATGTGTAATTGAAGGTAAAGCTAGATAGATAAGGCGATACTGCCTGTAATTTCAATCATTTATTTATTCATTCAAAATTCCTTCATTCAGTAGTGAAGATTCCTACCATAACCAAGGTGAATTATATAATTTTTGGAAATATGGTTCTAATATTGCCACTGAAACCAATGTCTCAGAGACTATTTATGACTTAATGATAAATGTCATTTTTTAATTTTTTATTTGGAATATCTGCAGCTTTTGGCAATGTTGCTCTCACCATTATTTTTGTAATTCTCTTTTCCCATGGCTCTGGGCAAAAGGAACTTGATGTTTTCCTCCTACTGTTGGGAGTCTTTCAATTATTTTAATGTCAACCTTCTCTTTTCTCACTATACACATTCTACTGGTTATCTTATCTACTCACACTACACTGTATGCCACTTAAATGCAGGGACAATATCAGGTTTCTTCACTTCTATGTCCACAAGATCATTGACAAACATGGAGATAAGGACTCTATTAAATATGTACTGAATATATTAATTTTAAAAAGTTTCAAGTAACTTTCCAAATATGAAATTCCAATCTCATATTCTTTACTAAACTCAAGACCTTCAACTTAAATTGTCTAATATAATTCCTTCAACAAATATTGACTGTTTATACTGATAAAGCAGGGTTCTAGGCTGTGGTTATACAATGGTAAATATAGAGAAAAATGTTCTTACCTAATGAAATTCATATATTGGGTATACTAAACTAATTTGGAGTCTCATCTGTAAAATGGTGATAATAATATCATCTAATTCATTTGATGTTTTAAAGATTAAATGAGATAATAAAAGCAATGCAATTAGACCTAATAAGGAGTCAGTGATTATTATCAATTACTGGCAATTATTATTTATTTTTTCGATGGGAAAAATGGTACAAGAATAAGCTGAAATAGCTGTTATTTACTCCATCCTCTGTATCACATTCATTTATGCACCAGGCACTTGTCTTGTGTCTTTTGGCATTTAAAAACAGTTAAGATTTCAGCCTTCTCCTGAAGCAAATTGGATTCTAGTAAAAGGCAGAGACAGACAAACCATATATGTAGATTTTATTTAGGTTCCACTGTAGCAGTATACATCTTCTTTGATTTACATTGGAGTTGCATTATGATAAACCCATGCTAAGTTGAAAATGTCATAAGTCAAAATGCATTGAATACACCTAACCTACCTAACATCATAGCTTAGCATAGCCACCTTTAAAAGTGCTCAAAACATTTATATTAGCCTATAATTTGGAAAAACCATCCAACACAAAGCTTATTTTATAATAAAGTTTTGAAAAGCTCATGTAATTTACTGAATACTGTAGTGAAAGTAAAATACAGAATGGTTGTATGGGTATGAAACAGTTTTAAGTATGTGGGTTGTTTACCCTCATGATCTTACAGCTGACTAGCAGTTGCAGATTGCTGTCTACACAGTCTCACAAGAAAGTACTATACAATGTATTGCTAGCCCAGAAAAATATTAAAATTCAAAAATGGAAGTACGATTTCTACTGAATGTATATTGCTTTCACACTATCATAAAGCCACAAAATTATAAATTGACATTTAAATCAGCGACCATCTGTATATAGAAAATTTCTTCAATCAGCCATTTTTAAAAATGTTTTATTTCTTTTTTTCCCTTAGTTTATTGTCAAGTTGGTTTACATATAACACCCAGTGTTCATCCCAACAAGTGCCCTCCTCCATGCCCTTTACCCACCTTCCCCTCGACCCCACCCCCCTCAGCCCTCAGATTGTTCTCAGCATTCAAGAGTCTCTCATGGTTTGCCTCTATCCTTCTTGCCTCTATCCTTCTTCCCAACTATTTTTCACCTTCTCCCACTTCATCCTCGGTTAACTACCTCCTAATCCACCTGTATGTGCAAACATATGGAATTTGTTCTCTGCCCAACTTACTTCACTCAGCATAACACCCTCTAGTTCCATCCATATTGCTACAAAAAGCCAGGTTTCATTCTTTCTCGTTGCCATGTAGTATTCCATTGTATAAATATACCACATCTGCTTGATCCATTCATCAGTTGGTGGACACTTAGGCTCTTTCCATGTTTTGGCTACTGTTGAGAGTGCTACTATGAACATTGTGCCTCTATGCATCAGCACTCCTGTATCCCTTGGGTAAATTCCTAAAGTGCTACTGCTGGGTCATAGGGAAGTTCTATTGTTATTTTTTTGGGAACCTCCATACTCTCTTTCAAAAGGGTTGCACCAGCTTACGTTCCCACCAACAATGTAGGAGGATGACCGTGTCTCCACATCCTCGCCAGCATCTAGAGTCTCCTGATTTGTTCATTTTAGCCTCTCTGACCAGCGTGAGGTGGTATCTCAATGTGCTTTTGATTGGTATTTCCCAGTTGTTGAGGTTACACTGAACATCATTTGATGTGTCTGTTGGCTATCTGGAGAAGTGTCTCTTTTGAGAAGTGTCTGTTCATGTCTTCTGCCCTTTTCTTCACAGCATCATTTCTTTTTTGGGTGTGGAGTTTGGTGAGTTCCTTATAGATTTTGGATACTAGCCCTTTATCTGATATGTCATTTGCAACTATCTTTTCCCATTCCGTTAGTTGCCTATTAGCTTTATTGACTGTCTCCTTTGCCATGCAGAAGCTTTTAATCTTGATCAGTTCCAGTAGACTTCTGGTGGAGTCTGTCGGGTTTTCTACGTAGAGTATCATGTCATCTGCGAAAAGTGAAAGTTTGACTTCTTTGAAAACTTTGATGCCTTTTATTTCCTTTTGCCGTCTGATTGCTGATGCTAGGACTTCCAGGAATATGTTAAACAACAGTGGTGAGAGTGGACATCCCAGTCGTGTTCCTGATCTCTGGGGGAAAGCTCTCAATATTTCCCCATTGAAGATCATGTTAGCTGTGGGCTTCTCATAAATGGCTTTTATGATGTTTAGGTCAGTTCCTTCTATCCTGACTTTCTAGAGGGTTTTTATTAAGAAGGGATGCTGTATTTTGTCAAATGCTTTTTCTGCATCTATGACAAGATCTTATGGTTTTATCTTCACTTTTGTTAATGTGATGTATCACATTGATTGATTTGCGAATATTGAACCAGCCCTATAACCCAGGAATGAATCCCACTTGATCTTGGTGGATAATTCTTTTTACGTGCTGTTGAATTCCATTTACAAGTATCTTGTTGAGGATCTTTGCAACCGTATTCATCAAGGATATTGCTCTGTAGTTCTATTTTTGCTGGGTCTCTGTCTGGTTTGGGAACCAAAGTGACACTGGCTTTGTGAAACGAATCCGGAAGTTTTCCTTCGATTTCTGTTTTTTTGAATAGCTTGAGAAGAATTTGTATTAATTCTGTTTTAAACGTCTGTTAGAATTCCCCAGGGAAGCCATCAGGTCCAGGGCTCTTATTTGTTGGGAGATTTTTGATCACTGATTCAATTTCCTCACTAGCTATGGGTCCGTTCAGATTTTGTATCTCTTCCCATGTGAATTTTGGTAGTGAGTGTGTGTTTAGGAATTGTCCATTTCTTCTACGTTGTCTAGTTTGTTGGCATACAGTGTTTCATAGTATTCCCTGATCATTGCTTGTATTTCTAAGGGGTTGGTTGTAATAATTCCTTTTTCATTTATGATTTTGTCTATTTGAGTGTTCTCTCTTTTCTTTTTGAGAAGCCTATAGGTTTGTCAATTTTATTTATTTTTTCAAAAAACCAACTCTTCCTTTCATTAACCTGTTCGAGTGGTTTTTGTTGTTGTTGTTGTTACTGTATTGTCTATTTCTGCCCTTAGTTTTTATTATTTCTCTTCTCCTACTGGGTTTGGGTGCTCTTGTTACTCTTCCTCTAATTCCTTTAGGTACGCTGTTAGATTTCATACTTGCGCGTTTTCTAATTTCTTGAAAATAGGCTTGGAGTGCAATGTACTTTCCTCTTAGGACTGCATATTCCGCATCCCATAGAGTTTGATTGTTGTATTTTTATTTCTATCCATATATATATTTTTTAAATTTGTTCTCTAACTGCCTGATTGGCCCATTCATTTTTTAGTAGGGTGTTCTTTAACCTCCATGTTTGGAGGTTTTCTAGACTTCTTCCAGTGATTGATTTCTTTCTTAGTTTTTTTTTTACAAAGAGTTTATTGTCAAATTAGTTTCCACATAACACCCAGTGCTCATCCCCACAAGTGTCCTCCTCCATGCCCATCCCCCTCCCCCCACATCCATCAGTCCTCAGTTTTTGTCAGCATTCAAGAGTTTCTCATGCTTTGCCTCTCTCCCTTTCCCGCACAATTTACCCCCTTCTTCTCCCCCATGGTCCTCCGTTAAGTTCCTCCTAATCCTCCAATACGTGCAAACATATGATATTTGTCCTTCTCTGCCTGACTTATTTCGCTCAGCATAACACCCTCAAGGACCATCCATGTTGCTACACATGGCCAGATTTCATTGTATCTCATTGCCATGTAGTATTCCATGGTATAGATAAACCACATCTTCTTGATCCATTTGTCCATTGATGGACACTTAGGCTCTTTCCATGTTTTAGCTATTGTTGAGAGTGCTGCAATGAACATTGGGGTACATGTGCTCCTATGCATCAACATTTCTGTATCCCTTGGTTAAATTCCTAGCAGTGCTATTGCTGGGTTATAGGGGAGTTCTATTTTTAGTTTCCTGAGGAACCTCCACACTGTTTTCCAGAGGGGCTGTACCAGTTGACATTCCCACCAACAGTGTAGGAGGGTGCCCGTTTCTCCACATCCCCGCCAGCATCTAGAGTCCTCGGATTTGCTCATTTTAGCCACTCTGGCTGGCGTGAGGTAGCATCTCAGTGTGGTTTTGATTTGTATTTCCCTGATGAGGAGGGATGCTGAGCATCGTTTCCTGTGTCTGTTGGCCATCTGGATGTCCTCTTTGGAGAAGTGTCTGTTCATATCTTCTGCCCATTTCTTCACTGGGTTGTTTGTTTTTCGAGTGTGGAGTTTGGTGAGTTCCTTATAGATTCTG
>NW_024082045.1:69109-104462 GCF_003009895.1 Hyaena hyaena | reverse complement strand
GATTCCCTTGCTTTTGGGGATGTGTCAAGTAAGAAGTTGCTGCGGTGGAGGTCAAGGAGGTTGTTTCCTGCTTTCTCCTCTAGGGTGTTGATAGTTTCCTGTCTCACGTTCAGGTCCTTTATCCATTTTGAGTTGATTTTTGTGCATGGTGTGAGAAAATGATCTAGTTTCATTCTTCTGCATGTTGCTGTCCAGTTCTCCCAACACCATCTGTTAAAAAGGCTGTCTTTTTTCCATTGGATATTCTTTCCTGCTTTGTCAAAGATCAGTTGGCTGTATATTTTTGGGTCCACTTCTGAGTTCTCAATTCTGTTCCATTGGTCTATGTGTCTGTTTTTGTGCCAATACCATACTGTCTTGATGATGACAGCTTTGTAGTAGAGGCTGAAGTCTGGGATGGTGATACCTCCGGTTTTGGTTTTATTTTTCAGTATTACTTTGGCTATTGGGGGTATTTTGTGGTTCCATACAAATTTTAGGATAGTTTGTTCTAGATTTGAGAAGTATGCTGGTGCAATTTTGATTGGAATTGTATTCAATGTGTAGATACCTTTGGGTAGTAATGACATCTTAACTATATTTATTCTTCCGATCTATGAGCATGGAATGTTTTTCCATTTCTTTGTGTCTTCTTCAAATTCCTTCATAAGTTTTCTATAGTTTTCATCATACAGATCTCTTATATCTTTGGTTAGGTTTATTCTTAGGTATTTTATGTTTTTCTTGTGCAATTGTGAATGGGATCTGTTTTTTGATTTCTCTTTCTGTTGCTTCATTGTTAGTGTATAAAAATGCAAGCGATTTCTGTATGTTGACTTTGTACCCTGCCACTTGGCTGAATTCTTGGATCAGTTCTAGTAGGCTTCTGGTGGAGTCTGTCGGGTTTTCTATGTAGAGTATCATGTCATCTGCGAAGAGGACAAGTTTGAATTCCTCTTTGCCAATTCTGATGCCTGTGATTTCCTTTTGTTGTCTGATGGCTGATGCTAGGACTTCCAGCACTATGTTAAACAACAGTGGTGAGAGTGGACATCCCTGTTGTGTACCTGATCTCAGGGGGAAAGCTCTCAGGTTTTCACTGTTGAGGATGATGTTACCTGAAGGCTTCTCATAGATGGCTTTGATGATGTTCAAGTAGGTTCCTTCTATCCCAACTTTCTCTAGAGTCTTTATTAAGAAGGGATGCTGTATTTTGTCAAATGCTTTTTCTGCATCTATTGACAGGATCATATGGTTTTTATCTTTTCTTTTGTTGATGTGTTGTATCACATTGATTGATTTGTGAATGTTGAACCAGCCCTGTAACCCAGGAATGAATCCCACTTGATCTTGGTGGATGATTCTTTTTATGTGCTGCTGGATTCGATTTGCAAGGATCTTCTTGAGGATTTTTGCATCGGTATTCATCAAGGATATTGGCCTGCAGTTCTCTTTTTTTGCTAGATCTCTGTCTGGCTTGGGAATCAGAGTGATGCTGACTTCATAAAATGAGTCCGGGAGTTTTCCTCCGATTTCTATTTTTTGGAATAGCTTGAGAAGAATTGGGATTAATTCTGTTTTAAATGTCTGGTAGAATTCCCGAGGGAAGTCATCAGGTCCAGGGCTCTTATTTTTTGGGAGATTTTCGATCACTGATTCGATTTATTCACTTGCTATGGGTCTGTTCAGGTTTTCTATTTCTTCCCGTGTGAATTTTGGTAGTGAGTTTGTGTTTAGGAATTTGTCCATTTCTTCTAAGTTGTCCAATTTTTTGGCATATAATTTTTCATAGTATTCCCTGATCATTGTTGTATTTCTGAGGGGTTGGTTGTAATAAGTCCATTTTCATTCATAGTTTTGTCTATTAGGATGCTCTCTCTTTTCTTTTTCATAAGTCTGGCTAGAAGCTTGTCAATTTTGTTTATTTTTTCAAAAAACCAACTCTGGATTTCATTGATCTGTTCAATTGTGTCTTTGGTCTCTGTGTTGTTTATTTCTGGTCTAATTTTTACTATTTCTCTTCTTCTACTGGGTTTAGGGTATTCTTGTTTGCTTTGCCTCTAGTTCCTTTAGGTGAGCTGTTAGGTTTTGCACTTGCACTTTTTCTAATTTCTTGAAATAGGCTTGGAGTGCCATGTACTTTCCTCGTAGGACTGCCTTTGCCGCATCCCATAGATTTTGAATTGTTGTGTTTTCATTTTCATTTGTTTCCATATATTTTTAAATTTCATCTCTAATTGCCTGACTGGCCCATTCATTCTTTAGTAGGGTGTTCTTTAACCTCCATGTTTTTGGAGGTTTTACAGACTTCTTCCTTTAATTGATTTCAAGTTTCAAAGCATTATGATCTGACAGTGTGCATGGTATGATCTCAATTCTTTTATATTTATTGAGGGCTGCTTTATGTCCCAGTATGTGATCTATCTTGGAGAATGTGCCATGCGCAGTTGAGAAGAAAGTAAATTCCCTGGCTTCAGGATGTAAAGTTCTAAATATGTCTGACAGATCCATCTGGTCCAATGTGTCTTTCAAGTCCATTATTTCTTTAGTGATTTTCTGTCTGGTTGACCTATCCATTGCTGTAAGTGGAATATTAAAGTCCCCTGCTATTAGCACATTCTTATCTATAAGCTTGTTTCTGTCTTTTATTAATTGTTTTAGGTATTATGTGCTCCCATATTCGGTGCGCAGACATTTATGATTGTTAGTTCTTCCTGATGGATGGACCCTGTAATTACTATGTAGTGCCCTTCTTCATCTCATGTGATTGTCTTTAATTTAAAGTCCAGTTTGTCTGATATAAGTATAGCTACTCCGGCTTTCTTTTGATTTCCTATAGCATGATATATATTTCTCCATCCCCTTACTTTTAATCTGAAGGTATCTTCCCGTCTAAAATGAGTTTCTTGTAGACAGCATATTGATGGATTTTGTTTTTTAATCCATTCTGCTACCCTATGTCTTTTGATTGGAGCATTCAGCCCATTTACATTCAGTGTTATTATTGAAATATGTGGGTTTAGAGTCTTTGTATCTTTTGTAGGGTTCATGTTTGTGGTGGTGTCTCTGGTATCTTTGTTCCTTGCAACCTTTCCTTCAGAGCATCCCCCTCAGGATTTCTTGTAGGGCTGGCTTCGTGGTGACAAATTCTTTCAATTTCTGTTTATTTGGAAAGGTTTTTATCTCTCCTTCTATTTTGAATGACAGGCTTGCTGGATAGAGGATTCTTGGCTGCATATTTTTACTGTTCATCACATTGAAGATTTCCTGCCATTCCTTTCTAGCCTGCCAAGTTTCAGTAGATAGGTCTGTCACCACTCTGATAGGTTTCCCTTTGTATGTTAGGGCCCTTTTCTCCCTAGCTGCTTTCAAAATTCTCTCTTTGTCCTTGTATTTGGCCATTTTCACTATGATATGTCGTGCAGAAGATCGATTCAGGTTACGTCTGAGGGGAGTCCTCTGAGCCTCTTGTACTTCCACATTTACTTCCTTCCCCAGGTCGGGGAAGTTCTCTGCTATAATTTGTTCCAGGACTCCTTCAGCACCTTTCCCTCTCTCTTCCTCTTCTGGGATTCCTATGATACGGATATTGTTGCGTTTGACCGTATCGCTGAGCTCTCGAATTCTTCTTTCCTGTTCCTGGATCAGTTTGTCTCTTTTTTTGTCAGCTTCTTGTTTTTCTATAATGGTGTCTTCTAAATCACTTATTCTCCTTTCTGCCTCTTCAATCCGTGCATTGGAGGCCTCTAATTTATTATGTATCTCATTTATCGCATTTTTTAATTCTTCATGCCTATTTTTATTTTCCATTTTGTTTGTAGCCATAGTTTCTCTGTAGTTCCTTATGTTTTTTTGAAGCCCAGCTATTAATTTTACCATTATTATTCTAAAATCTTGTTCATTTATGCTGCTGATATCTGTTTTGAGCAGTTCATTAGCTGTCATTTCTTCTTGGAGTTTCTTTGGAGGAGAGGTCTTTCGTTTCGTCATTTTAGTTAGCTTTCCGGCTCTTGTTGGTTTTATAGACTTGTTCTGCTCTCTGTATCTATGAGCACTGCTGTATCCAAGAAGACTCTTTGACTGTCCAGGGCCTATCCTTTCAGAGAGTGTTGTTTGAATGGTATCTCTTGGTCTCTCTAGTTGGGACCTTGGTTATTTTATTTTCCTATTCGTAGTGATATTTGGGACTCTCCACCTTGTGTACTCTGGCTTGTTTCTTGAGGTAGACGTTATAATGCTTTCTGAGTGGATTCTGCGTCCTTTTTCTCCCAGTCTCTCAGGTTTTGTAAGGTTTCCAATCGCTTCAGATCTTTTCCGTGTGATGTATGGGCGCGAGTGCAAGTACGGAGCTCCTTACTTCTCCGCCATCTTGTCCCCTCCTTCCTGTGATTGATTTCAAGTTTCACAGCAATGTTATCTGAAAGTGTGTATGGTATGATCTCAATTCTTTTATATTTATTGAGGGCTGCTTTATGTCCCAGTATGTGATCTCTCTTGGAGAATGTGCCATGTGCAGTTGAGAAGAAAGTGATTTCCATGGCCTCAGGATGTAGAGTTCTTAATATATCTGTCAGAATCATCTGGTCCAATGTATCATTCAAGTCCATTGTTTGTTTAGTGATTTTCTGTCTAGCTGATCTATCCATTGCTGTAAGTGGAGTATTAAAGTCCCCTGTTATTAGCACATTCTTATCGATAAGATAGTTTCTGTTTGTTTCTGTTTGTGATTAATTGGTTTGTATATTCAGGTGCTTCCATATTCGGTGCATAGACATTTATAATTGTTAGCTCTTTCTGATGAATAGACCCGGTAATTATTACATAATGCCCTTCTTCATCCCTTGTTACTGTCTTTACTTTAAATTCCAGTTTGTCTGATATAAGTATAGCTACTGCAGCTTTCTTTTGACTTCCAGTAGCATGATATCATTTCTCTATCCCCTTATATTCAATCTGAAGGTGTCCTCCAGTCTAAAATGAGTTTATTGTAGACAGCAAATAGATAGGTTTTGTTTTTTATCCATTCTGCTACCCTATGTCGTTTCATTGGAGCATTCAGCATATTTACATTCAGTGTTATTATTGAAAAATATGGATTTAGAGTTATCGTGTCGTTTGTAGGATTCATGCTTGTGGTGGTGTCTCTGGTATCTTGCATTCCTTCCAACATTTCCCTCAGAGAGTCCCCCTCAGGACTTCTTGTAGGACTGGTTTCATGGTGACAAATTCTTTCAATTTCTGTGTATTTGGAAAGACTTTTATCTCTCCTTCTATTCTGAATGACAGGTTTGCTGGATAGAGAATTCTTGGCTGCATATTTTTTCTGTTCATCACACTGAAGATCTCCTGCCATTCCTTTCTGGCCTGCCAAGTTTTGGTAGATAGGTCAGTCACCACTCCGATTGGTTTCCCTTTGTATGTTAAGACCTTTTTGTCCCTAGTTGCTCTCAATACCCTCTTTGTCCTTATGTTTTGCCTGTTTCACCCTGATATGTTGTACAGAAGATCGATTCAAGTTATGTCTAAGGGGAGTTCTCTTTGCCTTTTGAATTTCAATGTCTATATCCTTCCCAAGGTTGGGGAAGTTATCTGCTATAATTTGTTCAAGGACTACTTGAGCATCTTTCCCTCTCTCTTCCCCTTTTGGAATTCCATGATATGGATGTTATTCCATTTGATTGTATCACTGAACTCTTGAATTCTCCTTTCATGTTCCTGGATCAGTTTATCTCTCTTTTTCTCAGCTTCATCTTTTTCTATAATTGTGTCTTCTAAATCACTTAAACTCTTTTTTGCCTCTTCAGTCCTTGCATTGGACGCCTCCATTTTATTATGTATCTCATTTATAGCATTTTTCAATTCATCACAACTATTTTTAAGCTCCATAGTCCTTGTAGCAATAGTTTGATGTCTTCCATGCTTTTTTGAAGCCCAGTGATTAATTTTATCACTATTGTTCTAAATTCTTGTTCAGTTATGTTGCTTATATCTGTGTTGAGAAGTTCTTTAGCTGTCAATTTTTCCTGGAATTTATTTCGAGGAGAGCTCTTTTGTTTCGTCATTCTGGTTAGCTTTCTATCTCTTGTTAGTTTTAGAAGCTTGTTATGCCTCTGCACCTGTGAACGCTGCTTGTCTAAAGAAGGTTCTTTGACTGTTCAGGGTCTGTCTGTTCAGGAAGTGTTCTTTGAATGGTGTCTCTTGGTTTGTCTTGTTGAGACTGATTATTTTGTTTCCCTACTCATACTGGTATTTGGAACTCTCCACCCTGTGTCCTTTGGCTTGTTTCTTGAGGTAACCTTGGAAATGAAAACAGACAGACATAATGGTACACAAATACACAGACAAATCCAACAAACATGCAAACCAAAAGGGAAAAAGAAAAAGAAAAAAGGAAGGGACAAAAAACAAAGAAAATAGAAAAGAAAAAAAGAGGAAGGAGGGAAGACAAATAATAAAAATGAAAATTAATAAAAAATTTAAAAAAGAAGGAAAAAAAGAAAAAAGAAAAAAAACCAAATGACAAAGGACAGTCTAAAGGCATCAAATCTGAATTCCCAGCTACAAATAAAGAGTCAGGTGTATGCAGTACTGATTGAACAGCATATACAACGACAGAAATGATAGGATGGGGAGGAAGTGAAATTGGAAATGAAATGACCAGGCAGAGAGACTAAGAAGCTTGATTCAGAGGGAGAAATTGTAGAATATGTTTAGAGGTGAGGAGAAAGAAATGAAGACGTTATTCAGAGAAACTATATAGTCTGATTACTCCAGAGAGAGAGTTGAAAAGGTAGTGGTGGAGATGTAGAATGTACATCTAGAGAATGGATTAAATGTGACTGTTTAAGCAAACCAGTGACCAGAGTGCTCAGTCCAGCAGAGTGGAGGGTTATGAATGAGAAAAGGAAGAATACATCTGAATAGAAAGAATTATCTAGAATTAAAAATGGCAGTGCATCCATGTTGGTCTTCTCCCAAGCTCAGGTAAAAAAAAAAAAAAAAAAAAAAAAGGAGCAGCTCTCCAGCGGGGATGAGCATGGTTTGGTGTAGGCAGGTCTTAGCCTCCACTGTGTCCCACTGGACGCTCTCTGAGGCCCCGCCTTGGTGATTGTGGGGAGAAAAATGGTGTTGCCCCAGTCCCTTCTTGAACCAAGCATTATGAATCACTCCTTTGGGTCCGATCTCCCTATGCTGCGGGTGTAGGCAACGTGGCCTGTCTTCTATGCCCCATGCCTTGCCTCGTTTCTAGGTCCCAATCTGCGGGCTTTATTAATACCGGTGGAAACACAGTCCAGCAGGTCACTGCTTCCCTGCTACTGGGGTTCGAGGCGGGGGGGAGGGGAGATTGGGGGGTGGGAATTGGTGCAGTCTCAGATCCCCTGGGGTCAAGTGGTGGCACAACCTAGGATCTGCCATCTCCGTGATGCTGCCAGGGGGTTAAGTTCGGGGAACTCAGCCTACCTGCAGCCTCCGTGCTGCCAGGAGTCAATCCCGGGGAACTCTGCCTTGGCCTGTCGCCTCCATGCTGCAGGGAGGGGGGTTGTCAAGCCGGAGTAATGCAGCCTCAGGCCCACAGCCTCCTTGCCGCCCCTGGGATGGTGCTGGGAGAGCAGTAGAGCAGTTTTTCCTGGCGCTTTCTTGGACCAGGGGCACCTAGTTCAAAGTCAGCACCCCAGCTAAAACTAAAAACAGTCTCTTTCCAAGCCAAGGTTTTTCTCTTCTCCAGGGACAGTTCTATGAGCAGTTTTAGCCACTCTTTCTTTACCCCTCAATTCACCTTGCCTGCCTGGGAGCAGGGCTCCCTCCCCTCCCTCTGTGTCTCTGGTCCCGGCCCACTTTTATCTTCCCCAGTTTGCACTCATGCACTTATGAGGTGCCTTCCTAGTGTAGTCTATCTCTTTCTCTTCCCAAACTTCTGTGGCCTAGTGTCCTATGACTTCAGGCCTTCTCTGTTTGAGAGATGGGTGTAAGCAAAATGCACAGAGCTCCCTCTTTCTCCGCCATCTTGCCAATATCCCCTCCTTTAAGTATTTCTAAATCAAATTTGTAGACCTAACAAGAGACAAAACCATACTAGTTTGGATGAAATTCAGAGGGTAAGGCAAGTTTCATTAGTTAGGGAAGTATACAAAAAAAAAATGATTTAACAATTACCTAGTTGTATAAATGCTGATAGTCTATACCGAGTATTACTACCATTTTCTAAGAAATATTAAATTGTCATTTCAGTTGCAAAAATAAACATTATAAAGTTAAAACTCATTTTATACTCCTTGTGCCTATTCAGTTACTTCATTTGAAACTTGGCAAAAAAGAAAGGAGGGACAAAGAAATAAAAACAAGAATGCTATTTTAATGGTATTTGTAAGCTGTAATCAACTGAATAAAAATACAAAACCAGATGTTGGTTTAGTTGTATAAGCATGGTCTTTTCTCGGGTTATCAGTTGTGCATTTTGGAATGACTTTCCTAAATTAAAAAAAAAAACACGGAATAAATACAAGTCATTTTCCATAGAATGATAAAATTATAAGAATGAAGAGAGATCTGTATAGTCCAAATCCCTCACCATATGTATGAGAAAAATAGTCTCAAGGAGGAAAAGTGACTTGTCCAATATTTTCTAACTAGTTATTAGCAGAGCCAGGTTTAGAATACAGGTTTCCTGTTTGCTAATACAGGCTTTGTTCCCCTGCATATCATGACACCATCTCTCTACTAGTATTTACCACTATTCACTGGAAACATGACATTGCCTTAGACATTGTGAGAATAATTTTCCTGGCTTCTTTCCCTATTCCTCAAAGTTAGGACACTGTAAATTATTTCCAGGCTCACCCTTGAATTAGATTCCAATAACAAATATAGTTCTGTGCACAGTACAAGAAGAATAGATAATTTAATGCATAGCTAGGTAACCAGTCAGATTTACCACCCAACCTCATACTCTAGTTCTATTATTGACCTTTTTTCCCCTGTTACTTTTAACCAACACTCTGCCATTTAGGAATTTGATCATTTTTTCCCCCTGTGCCTGAGTCCCTAACTTGGAGTATAAACAAGGTATGCCTCACTCTATCATCTACTTCAGTACCCAGGCTCAATCTCAACTAATCCAAACCCATTTTGAGTTCCACCACTAGACTTCCCTAGACTCATGTTTATTTATTATCTTTATATAATGTTGTTCTTATATCAGGTATTACCCTTACCTCTTTGAAGTCTCCCACTAGTCCTCCTTGATGGCAAATCCCCATTATTCTAGGATTCTTTCCATTTTCTGCTGCTAGATCTGTCTTGATCTGTCATATAAATTCCAGTTAATCTGTCTGAAGTTTAGTTCTCAGGAAGGTCCAACCACTCGCCATCCACAAGTTTTATATTTAAAAGAAAATTTCCTTGGAGCTACTCAGCACTTTCTGTTGGGTTGTGTGAAATAGTAAACTGGAAGAGGAATGCTGTTATTTGGATCAGATACACTTGATATTAAAATTGTACATATTTCTAATAGCTTATAAGAACATGTCTTAGTCATATCTTTTTTCCAAATACTCAGTATTATATTCACAATAGAGACAGTCATGAAAATTAATCAATAAATTAAGGCCAGTCTTAGTGCTCTAGTGGGCCTAACAAAAGCACACCATTCTTCCTCTGAACTCGAAATCAATTGAGAGATACATTCAGGAGTGAGAAAAATCAAAATCACAATGTTAGTAACCTTTGCCAATTAAATTGGAAGGTATGAATTACAGTTTAACTGCTTGCTAGCATTCCCTCAAATCAATTAGGCTAGTCCACCCAATCACACACAGCTCTGAATAACTTACATCCATCCACTTCTGAAAGCCATTCTTTTTAGGTTTATCATATGACCTAGAGAGAAAAATAGAATACACCTTTTCTTAAGGAAGACAAAATCAGAGAAAAGATAGAAAAACTGAGTATACCAGACAAAAGATAGAAGAGCTGAGTAAAATACCCACTCTTCATATTAAAGGAATGGGGAATTAATATCACCTGAGAAAAGATAGATATTGCCATTGTTCTTAAAGGTAATGTTTGCTGATGTGAGTAAAACACTTTCATTAAAAGGGGTTCAGGCACAATAACCCATAAGAAACAATTTAATGTATGGACTGTGGAGGCAGGCTGACCTGATTCTATCACTTACCAGAGTTCTTAATTTCTCTAAGTTTTCAATTCTACATCTGTGAAATGAGGAAATATGTGCTTATTTTGTCTAGTGGTTGTGTAAATAAAATTAACTTTTGATTTTTTATCTATAAAGTACCCCCACAAGAAAATGGATTATTGGGAGCCTGGGTGGCTCAGTTGGTTAAGCGTCTGACTTCAGTTCAGGTCATATCTCACGGTTCCTAGGTTTGAGCCCCGTGTCAGGCTCTGTGCTGACAGCTAGGGCAGAGCCTAGAGCCTGCTTCTGATTCTGTGTCTCCCTCTCTCTCTGCCCTTCTCCCGCTCATGCTCTGTTTCTCTCTGTCTCAATAATAAATAAAACGTTAAAAAAAATAATAAAATCTCTAAAAAGGTTAGAGATTGCAAAAAAAATTGCAATTAAAAAAATTACCAATGACCTCCTTCCTAACTACCCAGAACATTTTATTTTTATTATTAAATATTTAAACTAAAATTTATAGAGTGTGATATAACAAATACCTACATATCCAATACACAAAATTAAAAATATCAACCTCAGGGCGCCTGGGTGGCTCAGTCGGTTAAATATCCGACTTCGGCTCAGGTTTGTGGGTTCGAGCCCCGCGTCGGGCTCTATGCTGGTAGCTAGCTCAGAGCCTAGATCCTGCTTCAGATTCTGTATCTCCTTCTCTTTCTGACCCTCCCCTGCTCACTCTGTCTCTCTCTCCCAGATATAAATAAAAACATTCATTTAAAAAAATAAAAATAAAAATATCAACCTCATAAGTTCATATTAATAACTTAATACATATAAAGTGCTTACAATAGTGCCTGAGTAATAATACTAAGTACTGAATAGATGTTAATTGATAATATCATCTTCTTTTGATACTTTTAAAAAGAAATAAATCAGAAATAGGAACTCTCTTGCATTGTTCGTGAGAATGCAAACAAGTGCACCCTTTGTGGAAAACGATATGGATGTTTCTCAAAAATTAAAAATAAAACTACCCTGTAATCCAGTAATTGCACTACTGGGTATTTACCCCAAAAAAACAAAAAATCCCACATAGGAAAGTGATGGAAAGATCACAGGCATTAGTAGACCAGAGAATTCAAAAGGATACATGCACCCCTATGTTTATTTATGTTTATTGCGTTATTTATAATAGTGAAACTATGGAGGTAGCCCAAGGTCCATCAATAGATGAATGGATATATATATATGTATGTATATATATAATATGCATATTATTCAGCCATAAAAATAATGAAATCTTGCCATTTGCAACAACATGGATGGATCTAGAAGGTATAATGCTAAGCAAAATAAGTTAGTCAGAGAATGACAAATATCATATGATATCGTTCATATGTGGAATTTAAGAAACAAAACAAATGAATTAATAAAAAATAAAAAAGAGAGAGAGGTAAGCCAAGAAAGAGATTCTTAACTATAGAGAAAAATCATAGCCACCAGAAGGGAGGCAGATAGGGAGATGAGTGAGATAGGGTGTAGGAATTAAAGAGTACACATGTCACAATAAAAAAAATAATAATAAATTGAAAACTACTGTTACAGTTGATGTTTCAATGAAAAAAGCTTTAATCCATGTTTGTTATAAGTTTTCACATATGTATTTACATTTTCATGAATATTACAAAATACTTTGAAGTTTTAAACTTACCCAAATTGCACAACAGTGCAATATAATTTTGTATTTGAAAAATTATCATCATGTAGGTTAAGATGGAGAGATAGAGATAGAGACAGTTGTCTTACTGTATGAATTCTATAGTTTTTCATTCTATGCATTAGTTCGTTGTTGGTTAATGCTATCAATATTATTATGGTATATCTTCATATATTGGCAGTCTATCTTCATTAATATGTATATCTGGATTGTATTTTTACAGTCTTTAAATATATGATTTAATAATTTTATTAGTTGTGATTACTACAAAATGGGACTCCATATGCTAAATCCTTACCTATCATCTATTGAATTGATAGAATTTCTACCATATATTTTATATATTTCCCCTTCATCGAGTTTTTGGAATTATATTTTATATTTATTTTTGTGGTTTCCTTTACATTTTTACATGTGTACTTAACCTAAATTTATTATTTTTTAATTTAGATTTTAGTTAGCATGCAGTACAATATTGGTTTCAGAAGTAGAATTCAGTGATACATCACTTACATACAACACCCAGTGCTCATCATAGCAAGTGACCATTTTAATACCTATCACCCATCTAGTGAATCTCCCACTCACTTCTCTCTATCAACACTCAATTTGTTCTCTATCCTTAAGAATCTGTGTGGTTTGTTTCCCTCTCTTCTCTTTTCCCTGCCCTGCTTCCCATGTACACATCTGCTTTGTTTCTTAAATTCAATATATGAGTGAAATCATATGGTATTTGTCTTTCTCCAGCTGACTGATTCTGCTTAGCATAATACATGTGCATATATACATATATATATAATGTAATATTACTTAGCCATCAAAAAGAATGAAATATTGCCATTTGCAATGACATGGATGGAGCTAGAATGAATTATTCTAAAATAATTATAATTAATCTGTGTCTATATCTTCTTTCCCACAAAGATCTTAGAATACTTTCACTCAAATATTTACCATTTCTATACTGTTGCTATCTAGCTGTGCCCATTGTTTTTAAATTCTCAGTTAATCATTATTATGATTATTACTTTTCATTTGGGGTTACCTATTACTTATTCAAATTTACCAACTTTATTTACTAATTCCTTCCTTTACCATTGCTCCTGTATCTCAAACCTTCATTTCTTTCATACCGATGTATATTCTGTAGTAGTAAGTTCTGAAATCTTGTAGGTCTGAAAACTTCTTTATTTCTGTCTTATTGTTGAATGGCACTTTAGGTGAGTTTATAATTTTAAGTCCAAAGTTATGTTCTGTCAGAGCTCTGAAGACATTATTTCATTTACTTCTGACATCTATTGTTGCTAATGAGAAATCTTACATAAGTCTGATTATAATTCCATTGTAGAAATTAATCTTTTCTCTCTGGTAGGAATTAAGATTTTCTCTTTGTTCTTGATACTCGTTTTTTAGTACTTGATGAGTCTAAATGTTAGCTTGTTATTTTGCATTTTGTTCTGTACCTAGTATACTCATTAGGGCTAAGGAGTTTTCTCTTTCCTCTATTCTGGAAAATCCTCAGCCAATTATTTTTGGAAAGTTTTCTCTTTCTCAACTATTAAATTATTTCCTGGAACTCTGACTAGTTATTACTTGATTGGATCTTCTATATTATCTTCCACGTTGCTTGGATTTCTCTTTCACACCCTCTATTTCTTTAACACTCTATACTGCAATCCAGCTAAGTTCCTCAGATCTATATTCCATTTCACTAACTCCTTTTATATTTACTTTTTTCTTTCCCTCAAGTTCTTTATTCAAATGCTTGTATTTTTATTTCAAAAATTTCTGTTTGATTGTCATTTTTGAAATGGTAGCCTAGGATTTTCTTTATGGTGCCTATTCTTTCCTTTAACCCTTAATTATCCTGAAAATACTTTAGGGACACCTGGGTGGCTCAGTTGGTTAAGCTTTTGACTCTTGATTTGGGTTCAGGTCATGATCTCATGACCCTGAGACTAAGCTCTGGTCAGGCTCTCTACTGGGGATGGAGCCTGCTTAAGACTGTCTCTCTCCCTCTCTCTCTGCCCCTCCCTTGCTCACACTCTCTCACACTCTTTCTCTCAAAAATAAATTATCTATTTAGTTCACCGTGTGTTACTTTTTATGTTTATTTTATTTGCTTACTGTCTCATGGTGGTTTGCTTCCATTTGTGGTGCAATTTTAACTATAATCTCATCTTCGGAGTAATTGTTCCTTATGGTATTTTTCTATACCATGGATTGTGCAAACTCACTTTAAGCACTTTCTTGTTTTAAAATTTTTTAATGTTTTATTTATTTCTGAGAGAGAGAGAGAGACAGCATGAGCAGGGGAGAGTCAGAGAAAGAGGGAGACACAGAATCCGAAATAGGCTCCAGGCTCTGAACTGGCAGTCAGCACAGAGTCTGACGCGGGGCCCAAACCCACAAACCGCGAGATCATGGCCTGAGCTGAAGCCGGAAGCCTAACTGACTGAGCCACCCAGGCGCCCCAAGCACTTTCATATTTACTTCTGTTGACCATCTATGGGTTTCAATGTTTTTAAGGCTACTTCTATAACTTACTGGCTTGAAATTTTTGCTATCCTTGTATAGTATCAATTGTGCATTTTTTCCTGCATCTGGCAGTGGATCGGGGTCCTGATTCCTTGCATATGACACTTTTTTGTAACATTTTCAAGATGGTCAACTTTCTTTCCAAGTCTCTAGGCCAACGGATAGAGGTATTTTAATGCCTGTTTTATAGAAATGTGACTTAGCTTTATGCAGCAAACTTAGTCCCAGTTCTCAGCCATTCAGAGATACAAAAACTTACCTCTTTTATTTATGTAAGTATTGAAAGATCTAAGAGCAATGTCTGTACAATATTCCTAGATATCTTATCCAGTTAGTCATTTGATTTTCACTTTCATGGTCCATATAACTCTGTCTATATAAGTTCCAAGCATTTAATTCCAGTCTGAGCTTTAGTTCTACACTTATAACTGCTTACTATTTTCACATTGATGTCCGTCATCATCTCAAATTTTAAATTTCTAAAATAAAATTATCATATGACAAAAAAATGCTTATCTTCTGAATTTCCTACAGTTGGTCCTTTACTTAATGCATACTTGAAAAAAAGCATACCAAGGCAAATATGTCATAAGTCAATAATAGAATTTTGTACTACATAAGAGTTTCTGTTCTTCGCCCTAAACCCAGTAGAAGAAGAGAAATAGTAAAAATTAGAGCAGAAATAAACAACATAGAGACCAAAGAAACCATTGAACAGATCAATGAAACCAAGAGTTGGTTTTTTGAAAAAGTAAACAAAATTGACAAACCTCTAGCCAGGCTTATCAAAAAGAAAAGAGAGAGCACCCAAATAGACAAAATTATGAATGAAAATGGACTTATTACAACCAACCCCTCAGAAATACAAGCAATTATCAGGGAATACTATGAAAAATTATATGCCAACAAATTGGACAACTTAGAAGAAATGGACAAATTCCTAAACACACACTCACTACCAAAATTCACACGGGAAGAAATAGAAAACCTGAACAGACCCATAACGAGTGAAGAAATCGAATCAGTGATCAAAAATCTCCCAACAAATAAGAGCCCTGGACCTGATGGTTTCCCTGGGGAATTCTACCAGACATTTAAAACAGAATTAATCCCAATTCTTCTCAAGCTATTCCAAAAAATAGAAGTCGAAGGAAAACTCCCGGACTCATTTTATGAAGCCAGCATCACTCTGATTCCCAAGCCAGACAGAGATCCAACAAAAAAAGAGAACTATAGGCCAATATCCTTGATGAATACGGATGCAAAAATTCTCAACAAGATCCTTGCAAATCGAATCCAGCAGCATATCAAAAGAATCATCCACCAAGATCAAGTGGGATTCATTCCTGGGTTACAGGGCTGGTTCAACATTCGCAAATCAATCAATGTGATCCATCATATCAATAAAAGAAAAGATAAAAACCATATGATCCTGTCAATAGATGCAGAAAAAGCATTTGACAAAATACAGCATCCCTTCTTAATAAAGACTCTCGAGAAAGTTGGGATAGAAGGAACCTACTTAAACATCATCAAAGCCATCTATGAGAAGCCTTCAGCTAACATCATCCTCAACGGGGAAAAACTGAGAGCTTTCCCCCTGAGATCAGGAACACGACAGGGATGTCCACTCTCACCACTGTTGTTTAACATAGTGCTGGAAGTCCTAGCATCAGCCATCAGACAACAAAAGGAAATCAAAGGCATCAGAATTGGCAAAGAGGAAGTCAAACTTTCACTCTTCGCAGATGACATGATACTCTACATAGAAAACCCGACAGACTCCACCAGAAGCCTACTAGAACTGATCCAAGAATTCAGCCAAGTTGCAGGGTACAAAATCAACGTACAGAAATCGGTTGCATTTTTATACACCAATAATGAAGCAACAGAAAGAGAAATCAAGAAACTGATCCCATTCACAATTGCACAAAAAACCATAAAATACCTCGGAATAAACCTAACCAAGGATACAAGAGATCTGTATGATGAAAACTATAGAAAACTTATGAAGGAAATTGAAGAAGACACAAAGAAATGGAAAAACATTCCATGCTCATGGATAGGAAGAATAAATATAGTTAAGATGTCATTACTACCTAAAGCACTCTACACATTCAATGCAATTCCAATCAAAATTGCACCAGCATACTTCTCAAAACTAGAACAAACTATCCAAAAATTTGTATGGAACCACAAAAGACCCCGAATAGCCAAAGTAATACTGAAAAATAAAACCAAAACGGGAGGTATCACCATCCCAGACTTCAGCCTCTACTACAAAGCTGTCATCCTCAAGACAGTATGGTATTGGCACAAAAACAGACACATAGACCAATGGAACAGAATTGAGAACTCAGAAGTGGACCCAAAAGTATACAGCCAACTGATCTTTGACAAAGCAGGAAAGAATATCCAATGGAAAAAAGACAGCCTTTTTAACAGATGGTGTTGGGAGAACTGGACAGCAACATGCAGAAGAATGAAACTAGATCATTTTCTCACACCATGCACAAAAATCAACTCAAAATGGATAAAGGACCTGAACGTGAGACAGGAAACTATCAACACCCTAGAGGAGAAAGCAGGAAACAACCTCCTTGACCTCCACCGCAGCAACTTCTTACTTGACACATCCCCAAAAGCAAGGGAATCGAGAGCAAAAATAAACTGTTGGGACCTCATCAAGATTAAAAGCTTCTGCACAGCCAAGGAAACAACCCAGAAAATTAATAGGCAACCAACGGAATGGGAAAAGATAGTTGCAAATGACATATCAGATAAAGGGTTAATATCCAGAATCTATAAGGAACTCACCAAACTCCACGCCCGAAAAACAAACAACCCAGTGAAGAAATGGGCAGAAGACATGAACAGACACTTCTCCAAAGAGGACATCCAGATGGCCAACAGACACATGAAACGATGCTCAGCATCCCTCCTCATCAGGGAAATACAAATCAAAACCACACTGAGATACCACCTCACGCCAGTCAGAGTGGCTAAAATGAGCAAATCAGAGAACTCTAGATGCTGGCGAGGATGTGGAGAAACGGGCACCCTCCTGCACTGTTGGTGGGAATGTAAACTGGTACAGCCCCTCTGGAAAACAGTGTGGAGGTTCCTCAGGAAACTAACAATAGAACTCCCTTATGACCCAGCAATAGCACTGCTAGGAATTTACCCAAGGGATACAGAAATGCTGAGGCATAGGAGCACATGTACCCCAATGTTCATAGCAGCACTCTCCACAATAGCTAAAACATGGAAAGAGCCTAAGTGTCCATCAACAGATGAATGGATCAAGAAGATGTGGTTTATCTATACCATGGAATACTACATGGCAATGAGAAACAATGAAATCTGGCCATGTGTAGCAACATGGATGGACCTTGAGGGTGTTATGCTGAGCGAAATAAGTCAGGCAGAGAAGGACAAATACCATATGTTTGCACGTATAGGAGGATTAGGAGGAACTTGACGGAGGACCAAGGGGGAGAAGAAGGGCGGAAATGGTGGGGGAAAGGGAGAGAGGCAAACCATGAGAGACTCTTGAATGCTGACAAAAACTGAGGACTGATGGATGTCGGGGGGAGGGGGGGATGGGCATGAAGGAGGGCACTTTGGGGATGAGCACTGAGTGTTATGTAAAAACTAATTTGACAATAAACTATTTGTAAAAAAAAAAAAAAAAAAAAAAAAAAAAGAGTTTCTGTTCTTAAAGGGAATAAATTTAAATCCTGAAGTACTATTCTTATTTAGATACACATTTAATTATATATTTTTGTCATGTTGTTTTTTTAAACAAAGTTTTCCTTTAAATTTAATACAAGTTTAAATCTAGCAAGTCTAGACAGATTTCATTCCATTTGGTTTTTATCTTCATCTTGTTTGAATTAATTTATTAGAACTGTCTTTCACTTACAAATATCAGAAATGTCTTCTTTTTTCAGTTTCTCTTTCATTTGTCATAGAACTAAATTAAAATGTATCTAAATATTCGACAGTTATACCAACAGGTGCTCCTCTATAGACATAGATGTAGAAGCCAATGAAACTAAATTACTGACTGGCAAGTAGTACCAACATGCAATAATTCATATTATTACTTTTCAACTATTAAATAAAAGTCCAAGTTAGGCAAAAAAAAGACATTTTAGGGAGCCACTGTAAAATGTATGAAACTTAGGACTACATAAAAACTAACCATAATAAAGCCAACAATATTTCTTATTTGGTACTTATCTTTACTGATACTCAACTATAAAGTAAACCTTTCTTGGGGTCCCTGGGTGGCTTAGTCGGTTAAGCGTCCGACTTTCGCTTAGGTCATGATCTCGTGGTTCGTGGGTTCGAGCCCCGCGTCGGGCTCTGTGCTGACTGCCAGCTCAGAGCCTGGAGCCTGTTTCAGTCTGTGACTCCCTCTCTCTCTGACCCTCCCCTGCTCACACTGTCTCTCTCTCTCTCCTAGAAATAAATAAAAAACATTAAAAAAATTTTAATAAAAAAATAAAATAAAGTAAGCCTTTCTTTTTGTCTTTCTCCATGACTCTTCCTATGACATTAGCCACAAAATCCTAGATAGATTTTTCACTGAATGTGTTTTCTGAATCTTCATGTCATACCATCCTCACTGTCACTATCATAGCTCAGGATCTTGTGGCCTCCCTGTAGGCTTGTAACTCATCTCAATGATGTCAAACTGTTAATCTTACAGGGCTCAGAACATGCCCCTCATTTTTTTTTTACATCTATGATTTTCATCATTCTGTTATCCCCAAAGAATATTTCCTCCCTCATCATGTCAACAATTGTCCCTATGATTTTTGTCAGAATTTTATGCTCCTTTGAAACCTGATTTCAAATTCTACCTATTCTATGAAGCTTTTCATTACTATGTTAACTGGAAACAGTCTCTTAAATACTATGCTATTTGTTTGATGCACATAATTATATTGCCTTACGTAGTGATGGGTATATGATGATAAAGCCAAAAAGCCCGTGACAAATTTTATGGACACTAGAATTCTGTCAACAGATACTTTGAAGCTGACCTATTCCACAGACATATTCAAATTACTTTAAATGTCTACTTACTATTCATGAGTAGATCGTAGTTTGCAATAATTCATAGTGTAACAACTTTGATCTTTAATAGGGGGCTCATGAGATATTGCATGGCCTATTATTTTTTCTCAAACATATTGTTATTCTTTTGAACTTTTTATTATACACCCTGATATATGTCAACACTAGGCCTTTATGCATGCCATCTTTTCTGCTTACAATCCTTCCCTTCACAGACCTTAACATTTACTTGTGTAATTCTTAGTCATCCTTCGTATTTCAGCTTAAATTCCCTTCCTCAGAGAAGTTTTCCTGGAGTCTCAGATTAGCTTTCTTCCCACTGTTGTACACTTTTAATAGTATGCTGCACTTTTACTCTACAGACTAATTTATAATCTGAGTTTATAGAGCAGTGGTGGTTAATAAAATAATATCCAATAAAGAATTTTGGTCTTTATGTCCCCCAAAAGTTTATGGGAGGAGATGAATCTATATATCCTGTCCAAAACAACTCTAATTAAACTCTGCTATCCTCTCACAACCTCTAATACCTATAAATCCTTATAATCTTATTAGTTTAGAAACCAATAGAATTTCTTTATAATCATACAATTGTATTTAAGTATGTTGGTCCCTTGATTTCTTTTTTCCATAGTATGAGCAGTTCTGCACAATTAGAATGCAGTGGCATATAATCCCTTGTGAGTATGGAGAGTGTGATTCTTAATCCATTCTGATTACTTTTCTTTTGATACATTTGATGGGAGTTTTTCTTTACATTTTTCTGGAGAAAGAATATTTATGAGCACTCACATTTGATAGTACTTATCTCATTATGTATTTTTAAAATTTTAAAAATTAATACTTTTATTCCCAAATGGAGGCTTAGCTCCAAAAGCATAACGAATTTTGTCTACTTTTGTTCATGATTATATCTCAAGTTCTTAGCACTAAACTTTTTTATACATGAATTCTGCTAAATAAATATTTGTTGAATAAGTGAATGGTAAACAAAGCTCAATGAAATCACCACAATTCAGCAGCAATCCTGACAGCTAAAGTATTAAGTGGAGGTTTATAAAGTGGAGTGTGGACGTTTAGAAAGGGATGAAGAGGAAAAGTAATTGTGAACATGGATGAGTAAAGGATCAGAAAAATAAATCATAGTATATAAGCTTTTGTTTCTGTATTGAATAGTTTGTAGTTTATTTCATTCTTTGATATTTATTACCCAAATCAAGATGCAATACTCTGTACGCATAAAAACAACGAGGATGCCTGGGTGGCTCAATCATTTAAGTGTTGGACCCTTGATTTTGGCTCAGGTCATGATCTCACAGTTCGTGGGAGTGAGCCCTGCATTGGGCTCTGTGCTGAAAAGCACAGAGCTCACTGGAGATTTTTCCTCCCCTACTCTCTCTCTGCCCCTTCCTCACTCGTGTTCTCTCTCTTTCTCAAAATAAAGAAATAAACACTAAAAAAAGAACAACCTTTGAAGTATATATTACACTACTTGTGCTCTTTAAGAGAATGTTCTTGAGATCCAACTTGCATCATTTTTCAATGAGTGTAACTCCAAACTCATTCATGATCTTATGTTTAGTGAAACAGAATATTCCTCAGAAGTATAAAAAGTATTCCTTGGTTCTTTTGATTAAACATCATTTTTATCCTCTTTTATCTGTTATTTCCCAGAATAAGATGAATTCAATATCGTTCATTTGTATTAATTAAATTATTAATAAAATATCAAATATTATAATAATAAATCTTGAAATATCCTCCAAAACTAATTATAGTGTTTACTTATGGGGTGATGGTGAATGAAATGGAGAGCAAAGATGGAATGAAGGTTTTCTCTATATACATTTTTACGTTTTTCATTTTTGAATCTTATAAATGTACTTCCTATTAAAATAACATTTTAAGTAAATAAAACAAGTACTGTAAAAAAAAAAAAACCCTCAAATATATTTAACATTACCAAAATTGGGGCACCTGGGTGGTTCAATCAGTTGAGCTTCTGACTTTGGCTCAGGTCATGATCTCATGGTTTGTGGGTTCGAGCCCCGCGTCAGGCTCTGTGCTGACAGCTAGCTCAGAGCCTGGAGCTTATTTTAGATTCTGTGTCTCTCTCTCTCTCTGACCCTCCCCTGCTCACGCTCTGTCTCTCTCTCAGAAATAAATAAAATATTTTGAAAATTAAAAATTAAAAAAACATTACCAAAATAATCTGGCCTTGTTTTCTTACAAAATTTATTCAATCACTTTATTTATTTGGTTCAGATTCTTGTTTTTCATTTTTTAAGTCTTAGATATTATATTTTATGTTTGTTTTAAAATAGTGAGATTTAATTTTTCCCCTGTCTTGGTGCACTGAATTTGTTTTATAGTTATCTTGAGTGCCATTTTTTAATCATAAAGCAATTGATGTGAACTTAAGTGTAATATATTTAATATTGGATTGCTATCATTAAAATATAGGTGCCTGATGCTCTATGAGCTGCCATGCTTTCAAAAGGAGTTTTATCCTTATGCATTGCTTTCTAAAGCATTGAATTAGAGCAAGAAAAGGTTATGTTCAATTTTTTTGCTCTTTGCTAACTGGATCTTTCAAATTCTCTTTTTCTTTGGTCAATGTAGTTAGTTTAAATGTAAATATATCTATCTATCCTCTCTTTACCTTCATATATATACTATATATTCATGTAATAATGAATATTATTTTTATATATTTATATATTATATATATATATTTATATATATTATTTATATATATATATAAAGACTTATAGTTAATGGTTGTGCAAACATTTATGATTTATGTGGAATTCTGTATCCATATTTCTTTGAAATGCATGAAGGTTTTTGAGTGTTGGTTATTAGGTTTAGATTTTTAAAATCTTGCCACTTACTTTCTGTGTATTGTTGAGACAGAAGTCCTTTTACTGATTACTTCTCATTTTCCTTTCTGATGGCCTTCTTCAGACAGACAAGCTCTGAGCTAATTAGTGAGCTTTCTTCTTCACTGCTCACTTCTTTAAACTCTCTGCAGAAAAGAAACTTATGAACATTTTGTGAAATTCAACTATATACAGGATAATAATTTAATAATAGTAAACACGCTATAGAGATTTGAATAGATTTGAGACATAATATGACAATCAATATATCCATAACTGGTAAAGAGACAATCACCATAAAGGTAGTTGGGATAACACTCATAATGCCAAGCCACTCAATGGAGTTACCAAAGTCTCTTCCATCCAACACAATTCAGAAAATTATGGTACTTCAAAGGCCACTGAGTCAAAGCTTATTTGAACTGGCCCTATGTTATAGTCTGGTTTTGTCACTAATAACTAAATGGTTTAAGCTTAGAAAGTTTCTCATCTGTACTTTTGGGATAAAAATGATAATGCTCTGTGGGGCTTTTAAAGATATTATATGATACAAAAGAGCACTTAGGAGTATCACATAAAATTATGAAGTTAATGCATACAAGTTGCTTCACATAGCAATGTGAATACACAATAAATGCTTTAAAATATGAGGCATTATTGTTGTCCTGTTACTTCTGATGGTGTGTAGTTATGGTTATTTATATAGTCATATTTAATGAAAATTCCAATATGAGAAGTATAGGACATTTATGACATAGGTATATTGACTATATTTCCTTATTTGACTGTACTTATGAAGAAAACTAAAAATATTGGAAAGTTTCTGATAAATAAGCTCATTAGGTGTAGAATACAATATCAAACCATTTTATATCTTCCTTCTGGCTCAAAATCAGATAGTTAAGATTCAGTAGTCCTACAGATTGTTCATAGATTTGTAATTTACTCTGAACTGAAAAAATAACCAGTGCCATGCTTAAGATTTTAAAGTCATGGGGGTGCCTGGGTGGCTCAGTTGGTTGAGCGTCCGGCTTCGGCTCAGGTCATGATCTCACAGTTCGTGGGCTCGAGCCCCACATCGGGCTCTGTGCTCAGAGCTTGCTCAGAGCCTGGAGCCTGCTTCAGACTCTGTGTCTCCTTCTCTCTCTGCCCCTCCCCCACTCATGCTCTATCTCACTCTGTCTATCCAAAATAAATGTAACAAAAAAATTTAAAAAAATATTTTAAAGTCTTGGATTCATGTTTTGATGTATTTTCCATGATTTGCAATTTGACATGAGGAGACAACACAGTGACTGGATCCTAACTTATTCTTACACCTGATTAACCAGCTCTGAGTTCAGATGGTACTGATGAGAAGGTATTGGAAAGCTTTATCTGATTAAGAATATTTGTATTTTTCTACATGATACTGTATCTCAATTACCTGAGAAATATTTCCAAGATCAGAATTCCATCAAAACAATTTTTACTTAGTACAGGCCCAGGGTAGCATGAATATTAGATCCTCTTTCATACTACAAAAGTTAAATTTTGAGTTTGTCTTTAAAATATATTTTAGGCTCTTTCCATAATTTGGTTATTGTTGAAAGCACCAGTATAAACATTGGGGTAGGAATACTACTTGGCAATGAGAAAGAATAAAATCCTGCCATTTGGAACAATATGGATGGAACTGGAGGGTGTTATGCTAAGTGAAATAAGTCAGTCAGAGAAAGACAGATAACATATATTTTCACCCATATGTGGAACTTGAGAAACTTAACAGAAGACCATGGGGGAAGGGAAGGGGAAAAATAGTTACAAATAGAGAGGGAGGGAAGCAAATCATAAGAGACACTTAAATACTGAGAACAAACTGAGAGTTGATGGGGCGAGCAAGGGAAAGGGGAAAATGGGTGATGGGCATTGAGGAAGGCATTTGTTGGGATGAGCACTGGGTATTGTATGTAAGCGATGAATCATGGGAACCTACACCCGAAACCAAGAGCACACTGTACAAACGGTATGTTAGACAGTTTGATAATAAATTATATTTTTAAAAAAGAGTTAAAAAGCAGTGTTTTTATCAGCTAAATAAATAAATAAAATGATAAAATATATTTTAATTAAAACCTCCAGAAAGGAATTGTATTTATGATTTTAAGCAGTTTTTTTTCCTCCTTTCAAAGGGCTTTTCAAGGCACTTTCATTTACACAGTATCATCAATGCAAAGGTTTTCTTTTTTAAGGAAGTTTTTCTTCCCTTCAAGACATCTATCTCTATATTTTCAATCTCATATGCTATATGGAACAACAATACTAATCATATACAACCAGAAAAAATGGTAAAATCCTCTGAAATTAGGTACTTAAGGTCTTTAATCCAAGACCTGCACATAGTTCTAGATTTGCCCTTCAGCTCTGAAGCAATGGGGCCCTGTTTTGGATGAAGCAGTTATCAAAAGTCCTTAAATAACTTTCTATCTTTATGTCTGAAGAAGCATTTTCTAAAAATCAGGTAGCTTTATGAACCTACATAGTAAGGTGAAAAGCTTCCATTTCCATAACATTAGTACAGACATAAATTACAATGCTTCAGTTACTGTCAAGAGGCAATCAGGGGCGCTTGGGTGGCTCAGTCAGTTAAGTGTCCGACTTCGGCCGAGGTCATGGTCTCATAATTCATGGGTTCTAGCCCCGTGTCGGGCTCTGTGTTGACAGCTAGCTCAGAGCCTGGAGCCTGTTTCCGATTCTGTGTCTCCCTCTCTCTCTGACCCTCCCTTGCTCTCTCTCTCTCTCTGTCTCTCAGAAATAAATAAAAACATTTAAAAAAAAGGGCCAATCAGAAAACATAAGTAAATCTCCCTGACAATCCTGTTATGGGGAGAGGCAGTTTTCATTTGAAGTACTTGCTTAAGGCTGCAACTCTATTTTTTTCTTAAATAGTTTATTGTCAAGATGGTTTACATATAACATCCAGTGCTCATCTCCACAAGTGTCTTCCTCCATGCCCATCACCCCCCTCCCCCTCTCCCCAACCCCCATCAGCCCTCAGTTTTTTCTCAGCATTCAAGTCTCTCTCATGGTTTGCCTCCCTCCCTCTCCTCAACTACTAAGGCTGAAACTTTATTAATACAAAACATGCCATTTAGCCTTTGGCCCTACATTTTGGTCACTGAACAAATGCAAAAGAGTTTATACTGCCTTTCACTATTATATTGGGGTACTCCTCAATCACATCTCGAGCTTCTAGCACAGACTGTGCTAGATAGAACATGTGAGGGCTACCAAAGAAACCACAGGCATGACCCTTAAAGTCAAGTTGAAGAAAAAAAGATGCAGTTCCAGAAAAAAAGCGGGGCGGGGGGAGAGAAAATTACCTATCAGTATGCCAAGTGTGAAACAATTAAAAATCAAACACAAACTGTCTTTGTATAGGAATATTTGTGTTGATTGTGCAGTAATCAGGCTAGACATTTGTATGATTTTTCAGATATACAATTCTGTGTCTATTTTACTCTAGCATTTCTGATTTATACATCATATCACACAGGAAACTCCATGATGAATCATAAAAGAGGATAGATAAGTCATCTTGACATCAATTTATACCACTTGTGTTCTTTTTTTTTTAAGTTTACCTCACCTTTTTTTTTTAATAGTTTATTGTCAAGTTGGTTTCCATATAACACCCAGTGCTCATCCCCACAAGTGTGTTCTGCAGCCTATTTTTATCTTAGTCGTCCTTTTTTAAAGCCCAAAGCCTCTCTGCTAGTGCAGATATTTCACCTAATCTCTCTCTAATAGTTAGACAATGACCATATCTATTAATTTTACTTCTGTTTTTCATATTCACTCTTTTCTTCCTAAAGCTTTCTACCCTAGTTGGATTTAAGACTATGAGAATGTGTTTTCCATGCCTGGCTTTGCTGGATGAAAATCACATATTGTTTTAATTCAAAAACTGTTGAGAAATAACCAGGTCTCATTCTTCTGTACTATATAAAGCAAGCCTTTCTTGAGGCAAAGACATTTAATTTTATTTTTTCTTTCATTTATTTTTCCAATATTAAAATGGCAGAAGAATCTTTTGTTAGATAGGAAGTAATCTTCTGCAAAGGAACTATCCAGTGCCACTTCCCTCCTTTGCCCCACAGCATAAGCACGAGGCTTCCTGTGGGAAGTAGCTCAGCACAGCCACTAGTTACTTAACTTGCTTACACGACACAATGCCTTGGACACCCCAGTGAAGCCGCTCCTCTCAGTCATGTCTGCCTCAGTCGCAACACAGTGAGCCCCATCAACCAGAAGATTGGACCAAACCCCTGCTCACACCGTGTCTCTTGCTGCAGTTTTGTAAAGCCTTAGTTGGAGGAACAGTGGCAAAGTGTCTTATTTCACAAATTGAATAGACTGCACCTAGTTCAAATGCACAAAACTGAGGTCAGGGAACAAACACTGACAACAAGCAAAGACAACCTTTGTAGATGACTGGCCTGAAGAGAGTGGTCATGAGAAAACAACAGAGCACATGCAACACATATTAGAAATGGTCCCAGAAGTACCAGGCCCTGGGAAATATGAGACATCATACAGCAGGGCACATCAGGATTTCTTTAAAGGCCATATGCTCAAGAACAGGAGTTATAGCTCCCTTTCCTAACACAGAGAAACAGGCACAGAAACTCAATCAAAATGAGAAGACATATAAATTTAACCCAAATGAAAGAACAAGACAAAGTTACAGCTAGAGATATAAGCAAAACAGAACTAAGTAATGTGCCTGATAGATAATTTATTTTTTTTAATGTTTTATTTATTTCTGAAAGAGAGAGAGACAGCGTGAGCAAGGAAGGGTCAGAGAGAGAGGGAGACACAGAATCCAAAACAGCCTCGAACCCATGAATTATGAAACCATGACTTGAGCCGAAGTCGGACGCTTAACTGACTGAGCCACCCAGGCGCCCCCTGATAGATAATTTAAAGTAATGATCATAAGGATACTCACTGAACCTAAGAAAAGAGTGGAAAATATGAGTGAGACCCTTAACACAGAGATAAGGAATAACATAGAAGAAATAAAGGGCTAATAAACAAAAATGAAAAACATGCTTTATGGAATGAACAGGCTGGAGAAAGCAGAGAAGAAACAGTAATAGTAATCAAGCTCAACAAAAGAAAGGAAAAATAATATAAGATGATAATAGCCTTAGGGAAATAAGTGAGTCCATCCAACCTGATAAATTTCATATAGCAGAAGTCTTAGATGAAGAAGAGAGAGAAAAGAGGGCAGAAAATTTATTCGAAGAAATAATAGCTTAAAATTCTCCTAATCTGGGGAAGGAAGCATATATCCAGATCCAGGAGACACAGAGAAGTCCCATCAAAATCAACAAACACAGATCCACACCACAACATATTGTAATTAAATTAGAAAAATATAGTTATAAAGAAAAAAATTTAAAGTTGCAAGACAGAAGAAGACAGTAACATTCAAGGGAAAACCCATTAGGCTATTCCAAGCCAGAAGGGAGTGGCATGATATAATCAAAGTGCTGAATAGGAAAAATTTGCAGCCAAGAATACTCTATCAAGCAGGGCTATCATTCAGAATAGAAGAGATAAAGACTTTACCAAACAAACAAAAATGAAGAGTTTCTGGTCACTAAACCAGCCCTGCCAGAAAAATTAAAGAGAAAACTTTGAATGGAAAAGAGAAACCAAAGGTGACAATATAAAGGTAGGAAACAGAAAAACATTTTTATTTCTGTAAAAAGTTAGTCAAGTAACTCACAAAATAAAACAATGCAAAATATAGCAACATATGCGTAAAATGTGGTAAGTAAAGGAGTAAATAATGGGTTCAAACTTAAATGACCACCAAATTACTATAGATTGCTATATGCAGAAGGGGTTATATATAAAACTAATGGCAACCATATATGGAAAACCACCAATAAATATATAACATTAAAGAGAAAAAAATCCACATATATCTAAACAAAAGCAGCATATCATGTAAGAATGAAAGAAAAGATCAGAGGAAATCTTCGGAAACAACCACAAAGAAATAATGAAATGACAATAAATACATATGTATCAATAATTACTTTAATTTAAATGGAAAAAAATAAATAAAAAATAAAAAATAACTACTTTGAATTTAAATGGATTAAACACTCCAATCAAAAGACATAAGTGACAGAATAGATTTTTAGAAAACATCTAAAGACTCATTTTATATCTAAAGACACCTACAGATTGAAAGTGAGGAAATGGAGAGGAGGGGCAAGATGGCAGAGAAGTAGGGAGCTCCGTACTTGCACTCGCGCCCATGCCTCACACAGAAAAGACTGAAGCCATAGGAAACCTTGTGAAACCCAAGAGATTGGGAGAAAAAGGATGCAGAATCCAATGAGAAAGACTTCTAACGTGAGTGCGAATTGGGGAAGATAAAATCGGGCCTGGATCAGAGACTGGAGGGATGGGGTGACCCCGCTCTGCGGGGAGTGAGAGGAGAAAAAAGAGAGAGAGTCTGAAACAGAAAAAGCTCCGCTCCGCTCAGAGAGTAGAAAGACCTTGCGCACAAAATACCTGCGCACCAGGTCCCCATGTTCCAACTCGCCCTGGAAGGGCTGCGCACACGGAATGCTTATTTGTGCTGGCTCCTGGCTGGCTGGGAGAAGCTGTGCGCCTGGCACCATTGCACTCCCGGTGGGCTTGGACCCCTGGAGGAGCCACGCTCAGGCCACAGGCGTCCGCGCTCCTGGCTGGCTGGAGCACTAGAGGGAAGGCAAAGAGCTAAAAACTGGGAGATTTGCCCGCGAGTTCGTGTTTTGGGTGAAGAGACACAGAGGGACCTGGTTTTCCTCACTCCAGAGGGCTCAGCATGCCCGGCAGGCAGGCAGAGCCCCCTGCCCCGCCAAGGCTCCCCAGCCTGACCCCGAGGAGAAGGGAGCAGTGGCTTCTGGCTCCACCCCCAGAGCTACGCAGGAGGCTTAGAATTGCCCTGAGGGGATTGCCAGGGGATTACATGCTGCAAATTCAGCAGAGTGCTTGGACTGAGATTTGGATGCTGGGACTGGCCTGTGTTGAAAAGAACAACAAACTTTGGCTGCGCCCCTGGCCCAGGGAGTTTACACGCCCATAAAAGCGAGGTGGAGCACTTGGTTCAAGAAGGGACTGGAGCGGACCACTCTCCTCCCAACAACCGCCCAGGCAGAACTCCCACCTGACACTTTGGATCACACCACGTCCATCCCTGCTTGAGAGCTGCCCTCTCCTTTTCTTTTTCTTTTAACTTTTTTTTCTTTTCTTTTTTTTTTCTTTTTTCCCCCAGAACACTTACCTAATTAACTCTGGTCACTGGGTTGCTTAAACAATCACATTTAGTCCATTCTGTAGATGTAAATTCTACAACTACCGAACTTTTCATCTCTTCCTCTCAGGAGTAATTAGACTATATAGTTTCTCTGGATAACACCAGCATCCTTCTCTCACCTAACCAACCATACTCCACCCTTTAACTCTGAAAAAAGCTTCTTATCCCTTCTGCCTGTCCATTCTATTTCCAATTTTGCCTCATCCCCGCCCTGTTTTCTCTCTCTGTCTCTATGCTCTTCAACCAGCACTGCACACACACTGGCTATTTAATTGTAGCTGGGAAATCCGGTTATATGCTATAAACCTTTCTTTGTCCATTGATATTCTTCTTTTATCCTTTTATTTTCTTTCTTTTGACCTTTTTATGTATTCTTTTATTTTCTATTATTCGCCTTCCCTCCTCCATCTTTTCTCTTAACTTTTTCACTGTCCCTCTCGGTTTGCATGTTAGTCAGATTTGTCTGTGCATTTGTGGGCCCCTGCTCCCTGTGTGTTTGTCAGTCTGTTTTCCTGTCCAGGGCTACCTCAAGAAACAAGCCAAAGTACACATGGTTGAGAGGCCCAAATTTCACTACGAGTAGGAAAACAAAATAACCAAGGTCTCAACAAGAGAGACCAAGAGATACCATTCAAAAAACACTCTCTGAAAGTGTAGGCCCTGAACAGTCAAAGAGTCTTCTTAGATACAGCAGCGCTCACAGGTGCAGAGATCATAACAGGTCTTTAAAACTAAAAAGAGCCAGAAAGTTAACTAAAATGATGAAACGAAAAAGCTCTCCCCCAAAGAAATTCCAAGAAGAATTGACAGCTAATGAACTGCTCAAAACAGATATAAGCAGCATAAATGAACAAGATTTTAGAATAATAATCATAAAATTAATAGCTGGGCTTGAAAAAAACATAGAGGACATCAAAGAAACTATGGCTACAGAAAAAATGGAGAATATCAATAGGCATGAAGAATTTTAAAAAGTGATAAATGAGATACATAATAAATTAGAGGCCTCCTATGCACGGATTGAAGAGGCAGAAAGGAGAATAAGTGATCTAGAAGACACCACTACAGAAAAACAAGAAGCTGACAAAAAAAGAGACAAACTGATCCAAGAACATGAACGAAGAGTTCAAAAGCTCAGCGACACAGTCAAACGCAACAATATCCATATCATAGGAATCCCAGAAGAGGAAGAGAGGCGGAAAGGTGCTGAAAGAGTCCTGGAACAAATTATAGAAGAGAACTTGCCCAACCTGGGAAAAGAAGTAAACGTTGAAATACAAGAGGCTCAGAGGACCCCTCTCAGATGTAATCTGAATCGACCATCTGCAAAGCATATCATAGTAAAAAAGGCAAAATATAAGGACAAAGAGAAAATTTTAAAAGCAGCTATGGAGAAAAGGGCCCTAACATACAAAGGCAAAACTATCAGAGTGGTGACAGACCTATCTACTGAAACGTGGCAGGCCAGAAAGGAATGGCAGGAGATCTTAAATGTGATGAGCAGAAAAAATATGCAGCCAAGAATCCTCTACCCAGCAAGCCTGTCATTCAAAATAGAAGGAGAGATAAAAGGCTTTCCAAATAAACATAAATTGAGAGAATTTGTCAACACTAAGCCAGCCCTACAAGAAATCCTGAGGGGGACATTCTGAAGGAAATCTTGCAAGGAACAAAGATACCAGACACACCAACACAAACATGAACCCCACAAAGGACACAAAGACTCTAAACCCACATATTTCAATAATAACACTGAATGTAAATGTGCTGAATGCTCCAATCAAAAGACATTGGGTATTAGAATGGATAAAAAAAACAAAATCCATCTATATGCTGTCTACAAGAAACTCATTTTAGACCTGAAGATACCTTCAGATTAAAAATAAGGGGATGGAGAAATATATATCATGCTACTGGAAATCAAAAGAAAGCAGGAGTAGCTATACTTATACCAGACAAACAGGACTTGAAGTTAAAGACAATAACAAGAGATGAAGAAGGGCATTACATAACAATTACAGGGTCTATCCATCAGTAAGAACTAACTGTCATAAATGTCTATGCACCGAATATGAGAGCACCTAAATATTTAAAACAATTAATCACAAACAGAAACAGGCTCATAGATAAGAATGTGCTAATAGCAAGGGACTTTATTTTTAGATTCCATTTTTAAAGTTTCCATTAAAATTAACCTGGTTAGGGACTTCATCAAGACAATCCATAAAACTAATGGACAACTGACAGAATAGGAAAAGATAGTTGCAAATGACATATCAGATAAAGGGCTAGTACCCAAAATCTATAAGGAACTCACCAAACTCCACACCCAAAAACAAACAATCCAGTGAAGAAATGAGCAGAAGACATGAACAGACACTTCTCCAAAGAGGACATCCAAACGGCCAACAGACACATGAAACCTGTTCTCCTCATCAGGGAAATACAAATCAAAACCACGCTGAGATACAACCTCACGCTAGTCAGAGTGGCTAAAATGAGCAAATCAGAGGACTCTAGATGCTGGCGAGGATGTGGAGAAACGGGAACCCTTCTACACTGTTGGTGGGAATGTAAACTGGTGTAGCCCCTCTTGAAAACAGTGTGGAGGTTCCTCAAAAAATTAACAGTAGAACTCCCCTATGACCCAGCAGTAGCACTGCTGGGAATTTACCCAAGGGATACAGGAGTGCTGATGCATAGGGGCACATGTACCCCAATGTTCATACCAGCACTCTCAACAATAGCCAAAACATGGAAAGAGCCTAAGTGTCCATCAACAGATGAATGGATCAAGAAGATGTGGTTTATCTATACCATGGAATACTACATGGCAATGAGAAAAAATGAAATCTGGCCTTGTGTAGCTACATGGATGGACCTTGAGGGTGTTATGCTGAGCGAAATAAGTCAGGCAAAGAAGGACAAATATCATGTTTGCACATATAGGAGGATTAGGAGGAACTTAACGGAGGACCATTGGGGAGAAGAAGGGGAAAAATAGTGGGGGAGAGGGAGGGAGGCAAACCATCAGAGACTCTTAAATGCCGAGAACAAACTGAGGACTGATGGGTATGGGGGAGAGTGGAAGGGGGTGATGGGTATGGAGGAGGGCACTTGTGGGGATGAGCACTGGGTGTTATATGGAAACCAAGTTGACAATAAACTATTAAAAAAATAATAAAAGCATTGTAGAGGGTCATGTTATTGCCCCCAATTCCCTCCACACACTCTTTTCTATCACTTGAAAATAGTTACTCATGGGGTGCCTGAGTGGCTCCGTTGGGTAAGCGTCCGACTTTGGATAAGGTCATGATCTCACAGTTCATGGGTTCTAGCCCCGCGTTGGGCTCTCTGCTGACAGTTAGCTCAGAGCCTGGAGCCTGCTTCACATTCTGTATCTCCCTCTCTCTCTGACCCTTCCCTGCTCATGCTGCCTCCTTTTCTCTTCAGAAATTTAAAAAAATAATAAAAACATTTAAAAAATAGTTACTCATCCGAACTAAGTTAGTACTTGTATATATTATGGCATGCACACATGAATTTGAAAAAAAAGAGTCCTTTAGTTTAAATTTTGGTACATATTTAAGGAGAGGGAGGCAATATGGTGGAGAAGTAGGGAGCTCTGTGCATTTCACTCAGCTGCATCTCTCAAACAGAGAAGGCCTGAAGCCATAGTACACTGAACCAGAGGAGTCTGGTAGGATATGAGTCCACTAAGAAGACAGCCTCATAGATGTGTGATTGCAAAGTGGGGAAGATAAAAATGGTCCGGGATCTGGAGACATGGAGGGTAGGGAGCCTCCTTCTCAGAGGGCCACAGAGAGACGAGGGGAAGAGAAAGTGGTTGAAACTGCTCATAGAACTATCCCTGGAGAAGAGAAAGAGCTCAGCTTAGTTTGGAGAGGGATCCAGACATCCTATCCCTAACCACATGGCATTCAGAGAGTGATCCTATTTCTAGCTGTGGTGCTTTCTTTGGGCTGAATGACCCAGTCTCAGGCAGTGACAGGAGAAACTGCTCCCCTGCTCTCCCAGCTCTATCCCCGGCTGAGGGAAGCAGCCTGGCCTGCAGAATTACATTTCAGGTGGTATCAACATAGCGCATGGACTAACACGTGGAAACAAGGTGGGGCATGGGACATGGAACACAGCCCATCTTGGCTACACGATTGGCTCAGGGAGATCAGACCCAAAAGAGTGATTTGCAAACTTGTTTCAAGAAGGGACTGGGGCGCTGCCATTTTTCTCCCCACAACCACCAAAGCAGGGCCTCAGGGAGAGGCGCGAAGGACCGTAGTAGAGGCGAGACCTGCCTACACCAAACCATGTGCATCCACGCTGAAGAGCTGCTTTTATTTTTCCCATGGGAGCCTGGGGCAAGACCAACATGGATTCACTGCTGTGATTAATTCTAGATTAATTCCTTCTATTCAGATATATTTTCCCTTTTCAAAATCCTATCCCTCCCCTTTACTGGACTGGGCACTCTGGTCATTGGTTTCTTAAACAGTCACATTTAATCCATTCTTTAGATGCATATTCTACACCTCCATCATTACCTTCTTATCTCTCTCTTTCTCTCTGGAGTAATCAGACTATATACTTTCTTTGGGTAACATTACCTTCGTTTCTTTCTCCTCACCTCCTACCATATTCTCCCCTTTCTCTCTCTGAATTAAGCCTCTTAGTCTCTCTGTCTGGTCATTGTCCAAATTTGCTTTATCCCCACCCTATCATTTCTCTTTCTGTATGCTCTTCCATCAGCACTGCATACACCTTGCTCTTTATTTGTAGCTGGGAATTCTGGTTTTGTGCTTTTAGACGGTCCTTTCACTTTTGGTTCTTTTAATTTTTTTTTCTTTTTCTTTTTCCCTTTCAGTTTGCTTGTTTGTTGTATTTGTCAGTGCGTTTGCCTATGATTGTTCCCTGTGTGTGTGTTTGTCTGTTTTGCTTTTCAAGGCTAACTCAAGAAGCAAGCCAAAATACACATGGTGGAGAGTCTCAAATACCACTACGAGTAGGGAAATAAAATAATCAAAGGCTCAACAGGATAGACCAGGAGATATCATTAAATGAACACTTTCTGAATACACAGGTCCTGCATAGTCAATGAGCCTTCTTTAATATAGCAGTAGGCACAGCTGTAGAGTGCATAACAAGCTTTTAAAACTGACAGAGATACACAAAAATAAACTCGAAATGGATAAAGGACCTGAACGTGAGACAGGAAACTATCAACACCCTAGAGGAGAAAGCAGGAAACAACCTCCTTGACCTCCACCGCAGCAACTTCTTACTTGACACATCCCCAAAAGCAAGGGAATCAAGAGCAAAAATAAATGATTGCGACCTCATCAACATTAAAAGCTTCTGCACAGCCAAGGAAACAACCCAGAAAACTAATAGGCAACCAACGGAATGGGAAAAGATAGTTGCAAATGACCTATCAGATAAAGGGTTAATATCCAGAATCTATAAGGAACTCACCAAACTCCACGCCCGAAAAACAAACAACCCAGTGAAGAAATGGGCAGAAGATATGAACAGACACTTCTCCAAAGAGGACATCCAGATGGCCAACAGACACATGAAACGATGCTCAGCATCCCTCCTCATCAGGGAAATACAAATCAAAACCACACTGAGAT